>NW_022436953.1:7953045-8232421 GCF_009761245.1 Sapajus apella | reverse complement strand
AAAAAAAAAAAAAAAAAAAAAAAAAAAAAATTTAAAACTGGGACTTAATCCCACTGTGAGCTCTGGGAGACCGTGAAGGAAACATGTCTCAAAGTTAGCCAATCCCAGTGGTCAAAAAGGCTGGATATTTATCCATCAACTCCCACCAATCATTGGTAGGTGGCTGCTCCCTGCTCCCTCGCAGGCATTAATTCCTTGACTCTTCCAGTGTGTGCCTTGTGTGATCAAAGTAAGCTACAGTGGCCAGGGAAAGCTGTTGAGCAAACAGTCCCTGGTGCTGGTGGTTGGAAATCAGGCCAGCATGCAAAGCAAAGGAATACTGGGGCAATATGGGTAGAGTACCAACAGATCTCCAAATTAGAATTAACATTCTTTTTTTTTTTTTAAGATGAAGTCTCTCTCTTGTCACTCAGGCTGAAGTACAGTGGCACCATCTTGGTTCATTCAACCTCTGCCTCCTGGATTCAAGAGATTCTCCTGACCCAGCCTCCAGAGTAGCTAGGATTAAAGGTATGTGCCACAACGCCCAGTTAATTTTTGTATTTTTTTTTTTCAATAGAGACGGAGGTTTCACCATGTTGGCCAGGCCGGTCTCAAACTCCTGACCTCAAGTGATCTGCCCGCCTTGCCCTCCCAAAGTGCTGAGATTACAAAAATGAACACTCTTATGTTAAAATAGCCTGTTATGCTAGGCCCTTTATGGGCATCATCTCTAAGATTCACAACAATCCTGCAAGTATGGTATTATCATTTTATAGCCAGCAAAACTAAGGCTTAGAGACTTGTTCAAGGTTGCTGTTGCCTAAGGACCTTCTCACGAGAGTTTTGAGAAATCTTTCAAACAAAAGTTTGCTTTCAAGCATGAATAACACGGAAGGCAACACAGTTGAGATAAGCAACTCTTTCACCTCTAAGGATACCCTCCTGTTCCACCACCACTCTGGAAAACAAGTTTCTCTGTCTCACCAGCTTAATTGTCTCAAAACCCTTATTGTAGACAAATTCCCCCACTATGTGTAATCACATTCAGATATGTCAGCTTGAGCTATTTTTCCAGTCTTGAAAAAAAATGTTCAATTCAGTAATTGTTCTTCATCTCCCACTGAGAACAGATTTTTAAAAGAAAAAGTTTATTTCTTATGCAGCAGTGTAATCTTTAACCTGATTCTAACCATTTGAATGAGAAACTGCCTACCTCAGCATAGATGTCAAAAAGGCTTTTGGGAGGATAAGTCAGGCATGTGGGACCTGAGAGCCTGTGAGAGGCAGCTGCAATGTCCCAGGGTGCAGTCCCCAGGCCAGCAACAGCAGGCCAGACACTTCTCCATCCCCAAGACACTTGTTCTTTACCCAGGCACTTTTAAGCATTTAAACTAGTATTTATTCCGTTTAATTCAATAAGCATGTGCTGACTAACCACCAGATACAAGAGAGCAAGGAGGCAAAAAGGGAGGGAATACAGAAGAAACGGGAGAACCTAGCCTAAGCATCACTTACAGCTGAATCTATTTGTAGAGTGTTGGTTCAGTCATTAATTGGCTGAGTATCTAACTGCTGAATGAACGTGTTTGTATCTACTCCCCTTTTTTCTGCAGGAAGAGGCTAAATGATCAGCCCCTCAGGACTGAAAACTGCCCTGCTGCCAACTGATGGGTCATCATACAACCCCTACATGATTCACTTACAGGCTACTTCTCATCTTCTCTCCTTCAGAACAATTCCTGGTAGAGCATTGTTTCATTATTTCATCCTATTTATTTTCACTTCTTTCCCAGAGCAACGCTCCCTCTAGTGTCTACATAGGGCTGTCAGGTTCCATTCTTGGTACATAGGGTAAAGGCAAAAAGGGAACTCAAGCCGGCAACTCAAAGGGTATAGATCACCACGAAGTAATTAGTGGATTGTACCAGTGTGATAATTCTGGGAAACAGGCTGCAGAAATTCTACAGATAGCTCCAATCCATGTGATGTGCCCATTTTACACGAGGCACAAATACAGAAGAGGAGAGGAAAAATGGAACATCAAGGTCTAGCCTATAACTCTGGCATAGATGAGTCTTTGTCACAATGGGCTCTGCTTGCCAACCAGCCCCAGCAACTCAGTGTTCTCCAATGTTTTAGAAGCTACACACTTTACTCACTTCCCTCCAGAAATCTCCCTTGATTAGCTGTGAGTTGTAATCATGGATACACAATCTGAGAGAAGCTACTCTTCATCTTTCTGAATTCCTTAATTATCCATGCAGTAATAGCCCTGAAATAATGTTAAACTTATTCATAGCTTGTTAGTGTAATCTTTGAATCTAAATACTCTTATCTATCTAACTAATATGATTCTGTTTCTATTACAAATTCTGAGTATGAATTTCAAGAATCCAGGTCCCCAGTCTCTCACTTCTAGATCCTTTCCAATGTCGACTTTAGCACTACACAAAAGATAGACATGGCAAAGACTCGTCTGGCTAAGGACATGAACTATGGGAGGTGGCTGAAATGAGCATCTTGATGAGAACTGGGTTCTAGCCAAGGCCTTGCCATCAGCTCACTGGGAAACTTTGAGCAAGTGCTTCCTTCTTCTCCTTCAACATTTCCATCTGAAACTTAAGGGAAGGCCCCTTCCAGACATAAAAATAACAACTAAACTAAAAGTATCTTGAGGGCTTGCTACAAATGGGCCAGGCACTTCTTTTAAGCACTCTGCCCTGTACAGTCTCACTTAATTATTACAACAGCCCAAAGTGAGACATACTATATCATCACCCCTCTTTTTCAGATGAAGAAACAGCAGAGAGGGTAACAACTTGCCCAATCTCACACAGCATTAAGAAAGAGAAGCAAGACTTGAACCCAGGCACCCGGCTGCAGGATCCATGATCTTATTTAGTATGTGACTTGTTTCATGTTCCCAGTCTATCCGTTCTCAACAAATCTGGAAGAGGGTTGCATTCAGGATGAAATCTCTACACAAATATGAATTCGCACAAGCTGTACCATTACCCATACTAAATAATCCCACACCTAACAGGATCCTTGATTATCCTACATAGCTTTATTTCCAGGTTTTCCCCTAAACAAGGTTTTTTCTCTTTCCAATGTGTGCCAACTAACAGTCCCCTACTTAGCCAAGGGCACAGGTTTACTGACCAATAGCCCTGCTGGCCCCACTCTGCTGCAGGTCCCTCTCATCTGAATCAAGTAGGGATGGCTTCCTCTGCTTCCTCACATGCACTCAAGAGCAGAAAGCAATTTGTGCAATCCTGAGGTTCTTAGATTCCATTATTTTTTCAAAATTTACTATAGCACATTTATTAGTGTACTATAAAGAACAGCATTTCCATAAATAATTAAACCCAAACTATGCTGATCAAAATAAATGAGTAAAATTGTTCCTGGTTGTGATGTAACCAGACTTGATTTACTCACTAACTCAAATAAGAAGGTGACTCACAAGAGGTCCCCATTAACACTGGTTATTTTCTCCCCTCTATCATACTTCTACCAACCCCACAGTTTCTAGGACAATCCCACATACAGAGGAAACACTCAGAAAATGGGTGAACATTTTATGGGAGTGTCCATCTGATCTCTGAAGTGCATGAGAAGCCAGGACTGTTAACTAGTCCTTATTTCTATCCTCTTACTAACTAGGGCAGAGATCCCTCTGAATCTTATGTTAACATTCATATATTAAATAATATACCAGTTGTATAAACTCAGTGTTATTAACAGACAGCGTTAACCTGTTAGTCATCTTGGGGCAAAATGGTCTTCTTTCCTCTCCCCTTATCCTGCAGCTAAGGCACCATCCAATTCCCCAGGTGAGTTCAGTATTAGTGAGATATGTACTCCCTATGGCACATGCTGCCAGGCATGGATGAGAAGAACAGAACTCATGAGGCTTGATGTTAATGGGAGAGAGTGGGTGATGTTTTAATTATTTTATCTCTTACCCTCAAAACATCCACCAAATAATGTAAGACTAAAGTAAGTACTAAGCTAAATATAATCAAATGTGTAGTGTATTCTATAAATTCTATAAACAAGTAAGGGAAAAAAGAAATACATGCTTCTAAGGAAAGTTTCATAGAGCCACTGAGGCTGAAAGGTGAATTGAGCTATGAATAATAGGTGCCCTTTCATCAAGAAAGAAGGGTACCCCAAGTGGAAGAGACCTCAAGGTGCTTGGGACAGTGAACTCCATTCTGACTGATTTTACAGTCAGGGATGCAGGGTGGGATGTATCAGAGAAGGGCCTTCTCCAGAATGCAGGAGTCCATCAGGGAAGAGTCAAATCCAAAGTTTGAGAAGTAGACTCAGGACATACATAGCCTTGAATGCCAGGCTAATGGACTCTCGATTTGAATTAAAGAAACCAAAGGTCCTCAAGCTAGAATGCAGATGCACTGGAAGAAACACTCCTGGTTATAGTAGCAGTCAAGTTCTGAAATCATTGCTATCCCAGGCAACAACAATTTCTAATTCCTTAATAGTTTCTGCTTGATGAGACTTGAGACTGTCTCATTTACTTCATCAAATATTATCAAGTGCTAACCACATGTAAGACAAAGCTCCCTCATCTCCACGGACTACCAACAAAGTCAGAGCCCTATCCAGAGCCTTTCCTCAGTTACCCACAACACGGGAAGAATAAACTTGGTTAGCCAAATTCGATCTATTCCACAGAGCCAGTTCTGCTTAGCAGAACTGCCTAGTGACCCACCAGGCACTCACATTCCGTATTTCTCACTTCCTCCTCCACAAGGCCTCTTTTCTCCCCCAAATTTATTGCAGAATCATCCTTTGACATTTTTTCCTCTATAAGAGAAGTGTCTCAAGCCAGCCAAGAGGCCAGAAGAAAGCAGAAAGTGGGAAATCAACAGGTAGGTCAAGCCACAAGCCTCAAGTGACTTAGCCAATCTGTACCTAGCCTTGGATAAACCACTGGTCTCCAGCCAAATCTTCCTATCACAGAGTGTCTGCTTTGTCACACCTCTCTGCTCCTTATGAGATGATTCAGGGCCCACAGATCATCCAGTTCCAGGATTCCTCCACTGACAATAGATTTACACAGCCCAAGGAAAAAGCAATTTTCTCTTCTGTCCACTGAGCCTTCCTGCCACTGGAGCCACCAACTCCCCTTCCCTTAAATCCAACACCACTGGAGAAGTCACTTCCCGGCATTCCTTCTTTGCCAGCTACAAAGCAAGTTCCAGCCACTGCATTTTTGTTATCACTAAATCAGGCCTCTCAATTAAGGAGTCTGTAACTTCTGCTCACCTTGGAAATCACTGCAGGATCTGAGATGGAAATCACACCCTGTAATCCAGCCATCAGAGAAATCACAGAGCAGACAAACAAACAGCCTGTGCCCAGCTCCTCCTCTCCCCACTGCCCCTCAGACCAACGATGACCAGGAGCAATTAGTGCCATTATGTCCCCATGCATTTCCCAGCTACATCTTAACTGAGATTGTTTCCCCTTGTAATATTAATTAAAAACAGATTTTTTTGGCAAACCCCTGAAGAATGGCTCCTGTGGCAGCCTTCTTTATTAAGCCTCTGAGAAGGCAGAATGCATTAAGATATTGTGACACAGGAACTGTGAGCAGGGACGATGAAGACAAGGCAATCCAGCCAAAAGCTATTTGAAAAATCTGTTTGGGAGCCACAGTTAGATACTCCAGTGAGTGAAATACAATTAATCTGATCAAATCTGTCACTATTTTGCACATTAGGAGTAAATATTTTAGAACACAGTCCAGCTAAATTAGTTAAGGGTAGGAAATCCTGCCTGGGAGAATCTGTGTGTTACACCTACTAGTGTGCTCAGGGCAGGGTGATCTGGGAGGACCTAGAAATATCAGAACCTTCCCATTTCTCTTTACCAAAATGCAGTGTTGGGCACATTAATTGAAAACCACCTGGCAAGTATTCCAAGCAGACACACTGCAGGGGCAGCAGCCGGCAAATCGCTGCCACTGCAAGTGAGCTGCTGGAAGAAAATCAGGACCAATGTTAGGGCAGATGCAATGTTTTCACCTTAGCACCAGGAATGGGGGGGCCCGTGAAGGGTTAACCCAAGGAGGAGGGAGTGTGGAGAAGTGGACTGTGCCTTCACAACTTTCCACTCTCCAGAGCCATTTGCCAACTCAATGAGCAAGCAGGGAAGATTCTTCTTTCATTCGAAGTAAAAGGACAGAATAATGTGTTTTTCTGTTTCTCTGTAAGCCATGGGGACTGGGCTCCCTCTGGGTGTTTGTGAAACACTCTCTAACCCATTAGTCACCAGGATCCCAGCTGGAGACAACTGGAGAGAAAAAATGGCAAATGGCTCCTCCAGAGTAAAAGTTTCAGGGCCAAGTCCACTCACTTTCCACCCAGAGTACCTGGCAGGCAACATGGCCAGAGGTAATGCCCAGACCCCAAGCCGTCCTGATCCCTTTGCCCAAGGCCAGCTGCACTTCTTTGGCCCCAAAGCCATCTCTCTCTGTCCTTGGACCAAGGCAAATACCCACTCCAAGCCCTGGACAAGGGTCTCCTCCTGCACCCTCAACCCCCTGGGGCACATACTGGACCAATGAGGGGTGCTGAAGGCCCTTCTCCAAGTCCCACCCTACATCCCTGACCATAAAATCAGTCAGAATGGAGTTCCAATTTCAATTACATAGGGTTACTGTAAATGCTCCCCAAAAGGGACTCATATCAAGTAATCATGTTTGTCAGAGGCACTTGGAAGAAGAGCAAGGAAACCCTCATTGTGTTAAAAGTTAAACTGGTGGCCTCCTGAAGAAGGACATGTCTAATATTCTAGAAGCCAGAAGAAAAGATAAAATTCTCTTTCCATGTCAAAAGAGCCCGGAGCTAGGCCCCATGTTCTCTGTTTTATCAACATCTCCCTCCACTTTGAAACCAATGATGAAGGAACCCTCCCAAAGCATCCTCATCCCCATCACTCTTCACCCTGGCTTTTTTTTTTTTTTAACAACACCTTCTTTTCCTGCCATCAGGAAAGGGGGACAGGAGAAAAACCAACTGGGTAAATGTTGCTGAAACTGGTTTCCCAGTGATTCTCAAGGAGATTTTCCTTAAAGTCTCAAAGACAGGGCCGTGTGAGTATGTTTCTCTAACTTCTTTAAAGAGACTCACAGACCTGATAATCAAGGATGTCTCTCTGGTACTGCCTACAAAATGTAATCAAAAGAGGCAGGTCCAGCCTAGGGGGCTAAAGAGGCAGCTCTTCCCTAGATTGGAGAGAGAGGACAATGTGTGGCCCTACATCCACCTGTGGATGGGCAGTAAGGCTGGCCAAGAGCACAACCAGTAAGTCCCTGAGGGCTCTTCATAGATTGCTCCAATCTCATTGCTGTAGCACTAAGAACTCCAAGCCCAACTGGTCCAGTACCCAAGCCCCTTGGCCATCGTTTGACTGAAGAATCATCTCCCAGGGAGCACAGGCCAGACTTGCCCCTCACCTCTTCTGCTTCACAACTGCTTTGAAGATGAGCAAAGAAGGCCATGCACAGTTAACTGCTATTTGCAGGAAGCATTTTCTCTAAAGTCTCATCTTCAGAGGCTTTGTAAATACTCAAAAATAATCCTTAAAATAAAAGCAGAGACACAGAAAATCTCTTCAGGGAGGGTGAATTTATATTGTCCTAATGTGGCAGAAGTAAAGCCACAGATGTGAGGACATCACATCCTCCTCTTCCTAGGACATATTTACTTCCACGCATCCTATCCATCCTCCTCAGCAAGAACCCCAACACACACACACACACACACACACACACACACACACACACACACACTCACTCTCTCTCTCTCTCTCTCTCTCTCTCTCTCTCTTACTGATTATCAAACTACAATGAAGTTGGGATTCACTACCCCAGCTGTCAGAGAATCTCCCCGCCAGCGCACACTTCCAAGTTCTCTTGGAAGGGACTTGGAGGTCTTCAATCACCCAGCCTTCCAAAGGCGCACGTTGTCCACCCCTCTCGTCAGAGCTGTCAGCCCGAGGCTGCGGGGGTCTTCATCCAAGGCAGATGAAGCCCACCACCGCGCCCCTCCGGAGCTGGATTCCGCTGGTCCTTTGAGCCCAGCATCAGTTACCCAGGCAGGGCTGCCTGTACCGTGCATCATTAAAAACCAAGAAATCTGCTCTTTGATATTGCTTATGTGTTGCCTTCTGCAGACCCCTCGCTTCCCTCTTATTCAATACTCAATCCTGGACACCCCAGGCTCTGTTAAAATAAGGCAAAAATTTCCCAGAGAAATATTTTCAAACACCAGTCATGAAGTGAAATACAAAACGGCAGGTTGCGGGGTGAGTTCCTATGAAATCAATTCCCCAAGGCTGCGTGTACAGACACCCGTCATCCTCCGTCTGGAGCCTGCACTCTATTCAACGCCAGGTTCTGATCTAAACCGTAGAGCCAGGGAAGAGGAAAGAATTTTGCAAATCTGGCTGAAGTCGCGACCGCAGGAGGGAGGGAAATGGGGAAGATGGTGGGAACCTGTCCCCCGCCTTTTCTTTGCTTGGCTGCACAGCGCTGAGTGCCGGCAAGGTGTGGGGTGGGGGCGGAGCCCCTCCGGGCACGCGCTGCAGGCCGCCGCAGCTGCCGGGCAGGCGCCGTGCTCAGTCGGGCACCCAGTCCCGAACGCCCGAATCGGTCAGAGCGGGCTCAACGGCGCCACCTCTCGGTACATCCGTGTCCAGGAGAACCCGGTGGCGGGGAAAAGCGGGCGGAGAGGTGTGCGGGAAGCTCAGGGACCCAACTCCGCTCAGGGAGCCGTTGGTGGCGCAGGACGCAGTGGCGGAGGCGAGAGTTTTCTGCTCAGCGACTTCCGTGTGCCTGTGCGTGCGTGAGGGCGAGCGCTGTGGCATGGGCGTTGGATGGGTGTGGAATTTCGCTTCGCGCTTTAAACTTTTTTTTACGGCCTCCGCTATGGCTTTCCAGGGCCGCTCCCTGGGCTTTGAAGGAGGAACCGGGGTTACCTGAAGGCCAAGGCTTGGGGCCGACTTGGCCGAGCCTCCCTCCTGGTCTGGCGGACGCCGCGCCCGGAGCGGAGAGCAGAGACGCCGAGGCGAGCCGGAGGTCGGGAGTCCGAGTGGCCTCCCGGGTTCGCTTTCGCGTGACGGGAGCGGGGATGCGGGGAAGTGGGGAGCCCACCCAGTCGCAGGAATCGGTCCGTTCAGCGCCTCCCGCCCCAAGTGAGCCCTTGCCCTCATCCAAGAATTCAAGCACCCCGCAAACAGAAACCTGACCCTCCGAGCCAAGTATGGGAGAAAGTGGACACAGATCCCTCCCCGACTCATCTTTAGGAAGCCCCTTCCTCTCTCTTCCCGGCGGCCCGAATTCTAGGGTCTCCAGTAAACAAACGCATACAGCGTCTAACAACAAACTCCGTTAACCTGTTGGGGGCGTGGGGGGAACCGGACAAACCTGTTCTCTCCAAAAGTCGATATGTCCCCCGCCTCGACCCCCAAGCAACTATCTGCCCCTCGCTCCCGCTCCCGCTCCCGCCCCCACCCCCGACCATTCCCCTTCGGTGTCAGGAAATAGGCAGACCCGCCGCCGGGTGGGTACTCACGCTGCTGTTGTGTCCCGACCAGTGCACCATGGCTTGGTTGTGGGCCGAGTCCCCCGTCAGCGCGAAGGAGGTGCTGGGCAGCCGGAGCTCTTCAGCCGCCAAGCCCCCAGCCCGCGGCGCCTTCACCTCCTCCCGGGAACCCTTGGCCAGAGGACGGCTTCCTCTGGAACTATCGGCCGGAGCAGTAGCCCGGGTATCCCCGCGCTCCGGGGCACTGGGGGGCTGAGCCCGGCGACTCCTCCTCGCGCCGCCAAGCTTGCCAGGAGCTGGGATGCCCCGTCCCCGCCGCTCGTCTGCAGGCGACGTCCCTCCGGCTTCCACCTGCATCTCACCGCCGCTGCCGCCGCCCTGCTGGGGCAGCAGCTCTGGTCCGGCCCGGCGCCCCAGCACGGCGGCTCTCCGCGCCGTCGCCAGCTCCTCCGGCCACTGGCTGGCCACTGCCCGCGGCGAGAGTGGAGACAACGCCGGTCGCCGCGAAGCCGGGGCCGCCGGGCGCCCTGGACCGCCTGTCGCGTCCCAAGTGATCTCGGCGCCGGCCAGAACCCACGTCGACAGGAGTAGGAGCCCCGTCCTGACAAGCGGCGCCCCCGGCCAGCCTGCGGGGCGCTCCGTACGCGCCGCCTCCATCCCGCTGCGGCTACCGCGGCTCGGGCTGCCGAGTGTGTGGCGCCCGCCGAGGTGCGGGTCCGGCGCGGGGGGTGTGCGCGCGCCGGCGAGCGAGCGAGCGTGTGTAGGGGGAGTGGGGAGGGGGCGGCCGGGAAGGAGGTGGCTCCGGCTGGTGCGCCTCGCCGGTCCTCTCCACTCTTTCCTCCTCGCTCGCGTTCGCCCGCTCTCTCGTCCAGAGGGGGATTCCAAACACGAGGAAAATTAATAATTGCCCCTTCGGTGCTTGCTTTCTTAAAATCAGACTCCCCCCAGCCTTCCCCACTGAGCTCCTCCAGAAATTTCGTAAAAAGGAGTATTCAAAGGTAATAAGACAATCTTCTTAAAATATGAAAATCAAGCCGGATCCAGAAGAGGCCAGCAATTAGACTCCAGTCCCGAGTCTCTCCGAAATCCAGCCTCCAGCGTGCTGCCGGCGAAGAGTTAGGAGCCGCTTCTGGACGCGTTTGGGGGTTTACTCTTCGAGCCTGTTATGAGGGGCAGGAGATGGCGCGCGGGGAGGGTACAGGGGTCTCGGAGTAGAGGGAGGAGGAGTTGAGTGCTCTGCGCCAGCTGTTAGCGTTCTAGAGCCGAGAGGGAACCAGGTGCCTCCGCGCAGGGAGGCTGCGCACGGAAGGCAAGCGCGGGATGCACCCGGACTCCTCTAGCGGCTCCCTGGCCCGGCCGGCTCCCCGCCACCCCAGGCCTGCGCCCCCGCGCGGGGGCACAGGGAATGCGTGCGTGCGCGTGCGTACGCGAAGGCTGGCGGGCGTAAGGCGAGGGGTTCGCCGAGGGGTCGGCGGGCAGACCGGGCGTCGCTGGGTGGGGTCACTTGGCTGAGATGGGCCAGGAGCGCGGCTGGGTGTGAGGGGGCGCGAGGTTCCGTGAGGGGGCGCGAGGTTCTGTGCGTGCGCATTTGCAAGAGCATGTGTGCGTGTTAGTGTGAGCGATGGCAAGTGGGGCGGGGACCGGGGGTGTGCGCTCGGGCTTTGGGCGCGCGCGGATCACGCACGGGCTGTGTTTGCATTTCTATGAGCCTGCGAGTGGTCAGCGGCAATACTGACAACTAGGCAGGCCTCTCTCGGCAGCCGCCTCCTCTTGGCGTCCTGAGCACCCACGGCCCCCACCACTAGCAATTAGAACCTGATAAAGCCTCCTAGGGGGTGAGGGAAGAGAGGCGGAAGGCCCCAGCGGGATCGGGGACTTGCCGGTTCTCCTCGGTTGAAGGACTCTCCTTGCCCGGACCTCCTGGCCAGAGGTGGGGCAAGAGAGTAGTTGAGATGTCTGCTCTCACAGAGAGGATCCAGACCTCATTTTCCTGCCTGGGATTTCGAGGTCGTGCCCTCACCTCAATCAGTTTCTGAACTGGCTCAATTGTTTCAAAGTGTCGGCCGCCAGTTAGAGGGTACTCGGGGCGGCGCCGCGTGGGATTATCTGGTCTCCAGTTCCCCGCTGCAGGAGTGTAGCCTGCGCGCTTGGTGCAGCTGAGACCCTTTGTAACCGTAGGAAGACGGAGACTTTGGGTGGGCTGGAGGGAAGTGAGCTAAACCCAAAGACGATCTCGAGCTATAGGCCCCGGGACATGTAGTGTAGCCCGCCGCCTCCGAGAAGCCCCCGGGATTTCTAGGGGTTGAAAAGTCGGAAACGAGAGGAGCTGGAGGAGGAGCTATTAAGAAAGGGGCAGGCCAGAGGGAGGAGGCTTCAGCCCCGCTCTCCCCTTCCGGAGTAGATGAAGAGTTCTTGCTCTCTAGGAGATGGTTAAAGTGGAAAGAGAGGGAGGGGAACGCGCGGAAGGGGAAGAAAGGTGAAAGGACAGAATAAAGGAGAAAATAGAGGGGAAAAAAGAGGGAGAAGAGAGGAAAGACGAGGCGAAGGAGAAAAGGGGCGAGAGAATGGTGCAAAAGGAAGAGGGAGAGAGAAGAGGAGGTGGAAGAGCTCCAGGTAAGAACCAAGAGGGATGGAGGAAGCAGAAGAGCAGCCTGAGAATCTAAGCTGGCAGAGGAAAAATATCCAGCGATTCCCGGGAGGCCCCACCCTCGTGAACTTGCTTTTCCACCCAGTGCCAAAATAGCAATTAGCAACGGGGGAAGCTGAGCAGAAGAACGATGCCAGCGACAACGTCCGGCCCAGAATGGGGCGGGTCCTGGCATCCGTGGGTTTCCAAAGACTGAGCGATGCGGGCAGTCCCAAGAAAAGTTCCAGCGCTGCAGGCCCAGGTAGGCTCAGGACCAGGCACTGAACGAGAGAGCTGGCCATCCGCGGGTTCCCAGCGCCCCTGCTGGAGGAGGCCGGGCGCTGCAGCCCGAGCCGAAGCTTGGGGTTCAGGAGGGATGCCGCGCTGCTCTCCTCTTCAGGCTCTGGGTAGAGGTGCCACAGTATAGGAGGTCTGGGCGAACCCGAGGCTCACACAGCCAGGAAGAGTGCAGTCTCCCAAGCCCTGTGTGCACTGGAAGGTCCGCTGTCCAGTCCCCGCAGCTTCCTTCAGCCTCCGAGCAGGAGCAGTTGGGTGCAAAAGAGGCAGACGCTCTGAGAGGGGCTTCCCTCCCTCTCTCGTCTGAAGGAGGCCCTGCCCGGATGAAACCCGGGGAAGGTTGGATCCTTGGGATGGGCTTGAGGAGATGTACTAAAAAGCATGTTTGAAAACGAAAAAGGAAAGACTCTCCAAGTGTGACATTTTCACATGCCTCCTGCACCAGTTCGTTTTCTTGGTCTTGCTCTATCAATTATAATCTTCTTCGACCCTCAGTCTCTCCCTCCTTCTCCCTTTGCCTGAAAATCCTTGCCTTCAGCCCTGAGCTGCCCCTGCCCCCTCCCCACCCAACTGCCTCCAACCCCCTGCTTCCCAGTCCCCATTAGCCTTCTCTGGTGCCCACACTTCACCAATAGTTCTCACCTGTTCCAACAGTATCTTCTTCCTCACTCCTGGACTTTTTGCAATTTACATCTGCCTTTAGGTGACTGTCAAAGGCCTACCCCAACAACACACCTGACAGCACCACTCAACAACCTCTTCTTTCTGCATTTGTAAACTTGTCCCATCTGTAAAGATCTCCTTTGGTCCACATGGTACCAGGATCTCCTGGGTCCTCCCTGGCCAGCCTCAGTCAAGCTTGTCTTCTTTTATCCACATCTTAAATTCTGAGCCCCAACCTCCATCATTCCCCCAATTCTCCGTCCTTGGCTCTCATTCTGTTCTCCCTTTCTCCCTGTCTGAATGAGCCCAGTGATCAGGCCCATTCCTGTCCTTCAACTACCACCTCCTGGTGTTGACTCCTGCATCTACAACTTCACCACATCCTCTCTTGAGCTTCACACCTGACTTCCTCATTGCTTCTATGTGTATGTGTTCACCTTGAAACCCATATGCAACAAAACATAAAAACCATCACCCCAACATCTTCGTAGTCAACTAGACTAGACACTTAACTTGCAAGCTTGACTCCCTCTTTTGGATCCCGACATCCATAAAAACTTTTGTCCCATCCTATTTTGAAAAGCCTTCTTTACCGGTCCTCTCCTGTTCATTCCCATAGTTGCTCCCTTAGATCCGACCCTCAACATCTCTTGCCTAAGGTTTTGCGATAGCTTCCTCTCTTCTCCTGATCTTCAGTTCTTTCCTTCTCCTAACCAGCCTCCACACCAGCACCTTCAAATAGAAATGTAACAGCTTTATTGCAGTGGCTTTATTGAAATAAAAAGAAACCAGTGAAATTAACTTTCATAATATATTTATTGAACTGAAGTTATCAAAAATAATTTCAACTTACAATCAACATAAAAATTATTGAGGTATTTTTACATATTTTTGTACCAAGTCTTCAAAATCCAATGTGTATTTTATACTTACAGCACATTTCAGTTCAGACCACCCACATTTTTTCACTACCACATTTCATAACCACATGTGACTAGTGGCTACTGTTTTAAACAACACAGCTCCACACTGTTGACAGAAATAGCCTCTTAAAACATAAGGAAGATTATATCATGAATTGCCCTCCTCAAAATTTCAACAACCTACCATTATTTATAAAATCCAAATTTCTTAGAATGGCATCCAAATCTCCACTTACTTGCCCCACCTCCATGAACGTTCTTACAGTATTTCTTAAGCCTGGAATGTGTCCTCTGCCACAGTTTTCAATATGGAATGGGCTTCATGGGAAGAAGCCTTCTTCATGGAAGAATCCTCTTCCATGAAGCTTGCCTCCACAACCTCATAGTACTTGTTATTATATCATTATTATCACCATCATCATGTCATGCTAAAATTATTTGTCTTCCTATAAGATAGGAGCTGTCTCATGCCAATCTGGAATTTAAAAGAGAGGACTAAGATTAGAAGGAGCTTCCACTTCCCTTGCTGACATAATACCTACTTCAGCTGGGAAAGGCAGGTTGAGAGTGAGGATTAGCCCTCACACAGTCCCCATAGGGACAGCAACAAATGCCCACTGAGAATACATTTTCCCACCAGGGCTTCTGTTCCTGTTAAAAACAACTGGAGAAAGCAAACTGTACACTGTAAGTTATCCATGAGATTACACTAAATGTCATCCAAAGAAGTTTTCTTTCAGGTTTTTTTTAACCATCACAGTGAAAGAACACTTTGGGAAACTGTGCTTCTTCTCCCTGACATCATACACACACACACCCCCTTACCCTTCCAGTCCCTCAATAATCTAATAGATATTTTGCCATCAGCACTCCCAGCAGGCACAGATAGAGAAGAATTAAAATGATGCCTATTTCCATATTTTTTTTTTGAAAGGGAGTCTCACTCTGTCACCCAGGCTGGAATGCAGTGGTGTGATCTCAGCTCACTGCAACTTCCGATCCTGGGTTCGAGCAATTCTGCCTCAGCCACCTGAGTAGCTGGGATTACAGATGCACACCACTATGCCCCACTAATTTTTGTATTCTTTTAGTAGAGGCAGGGTTTCCCCATGTTGGCCAGGCTGGTCTCAAACTCCTGACCTCAGATGATCCACCCGCCTCCACCTTCCAAAGTGTTAGATTACAGGCATGAGCCACCGTGCCCAGCCTTATTTCCATATTTTATAAAATGTTCAGCACCTCTTACATGAGGACCCAAAAGCAAATTTATCTTAAAACGTGGGTTTCTCCTGTGAAACTGACATCCTTTCTTAAAGGCTCTTTTAACTGGCTCTGTCTTCTCACTTTGTCTTCTTCTTGTCTCAACAGTCACACTGAGTACCAAGTTAATTTGTTCTAAAGGTCTTCAGACAAGATTTGTATTCTCTGCTCCCTTTTTACTAAATGCTCTTTGTTTTTATTGCTTGATACTCTTTGATCTTACTATATCTGTGTATTTTTTGATAAGCCACTTAACATTCTTTTTAGAACTAAATAGAAAATTAATTAATTGATTAACATCAAACAACAGTCTACATTGTAACTCTCCGAATTTCTATGGAGGCAAATGATTGTGAAACAAAACCTGAAATTCAGACAAAACCAAACAGGTGATCAGTGCAATTAGGACTTCCTACCACTGTGTGTCCAGCAAGTATCTGTTTTGCTCAATACTGTATGCTCAGCATCTGGCCCAATGCCTGGCACAGGGATGACCCTCAATAAATGTGCAATAAAAAACAAAACAGATGAATGTAAATAATAACTCTGCTGCAGCTACTAACCACCTGTTCTTTTTAGCATGTGTCAACTTTCTAAAGAGGCAAAAGCTCTAGGACTTGATTGATACTAATCTCCACCACACCTTATTGCATGGTATCAATGTTCTTATTGTAAGCAACAGAAAACAATTCTGTTTGAAGCAGAAAATTATCTTATAAGAAGCAGCTGGGCATGATGACTCATGCCTGTAATCCCAGCACTTTGGGAGGCCAAAGAGGGCAGATCACTTGAGGTCAGAAGTTCCAGACCAGCCTGGACAACATGGCAAAACCCAGTCTTTACTAAAAATACAAAAAAATTAGCCAGGCATGGTGGTGGGCACCTATAATCCCAGCTACTCAGGAGGCTGAGGCAGGAGAATTGCTTGAACCTGGGAAGTGGAGGCTGCAATGAGCCAAGATTGCACCACTGCACTCCAGCCTGAGTGACAGAGTGAGACTCTGTCTATAAAAAAAAAAAAAAAGAAAGAAAATTTTCTTATGAAAATTATATTGAGTAACTCCCAGAATTGCTGGGAGGTCTGGAAGGCTAGATTCAAGGGTTCTTCAGGCAGAATGACACCTGAAATTATACTACAGAACTGGTCCTATAAGGACCAGCATCACTAAGCCTAGATGCTACATCTCTAACTAGCACCACAAGAATTGAATGCTGAATGTTGCTGCCACCTCCATTGTCACCAGCTAACCTGCTGCTTGCTTTTTTGTATCACTAGCATCAATTGGCCAAGCCTGGATCACTAGCCCCTACCCTAGAGATGCAACGGGGAAGCGGATCTGCCTCCTGAGATGGGAAATTCTCCAACACACAGGGAAGGGAGTTCAGATGTTGAGCAGCCACAGGATGAAGCAAGGTAAATGTCTACTACACACAGCACCCTTACTAAAATTCAAAATACAAAAAAAAATAATTCTTAGAGAAAGGGACCCTATTTGCTTTCATCTTGAACTTCTTGTAGAAGACCAAACAAAACAAAATCCTGACTAGGTAGCATTTCAAACAACACCTATGTGGAACTGGATGTTTAACCAGGGAAACCCTTCTCCCATGAAGAAGGGGAGAATAGGGGAGGGATGACCATCTACCCAATGGTTACAGGTATATGAAGTAACATATACCTGTATGTGTTAATTAAGAATCCTGTCCACAAGGCACCAAATACTTTATGATGAAGAAAAAATGGAAGAGAAAGAGAAAAAGGCAGCAGAATGAAGGGGAGAGCAGAAAATAGCTACCTGAAAACTGACATTTAGTAAGGACTTCCTTTAAGTCAGGCAATATGTCTTCTATGGCCATTGCTTCATTTTATTCAAAGTCATTTCTTGGTTCCAATCAGTAGATTAAGAAACAAATACATACAGGTGAAGCAGTGATGTTAGGAGAGAGAATGTAAAAGATAATGATGAATTATAATTTATGCAGTGCACTAACTCTTGCCTAGAAATATGGTAAGGACCCACCAGCATTCTATTGGAGTGACTGAGAGTCCATAGTTAGAGAAAAATTGCCTATGTTCAAATTTCAACCCTACCAACTACCAGTTGTGTGACCTTCAATAAATCACTGAATGTCTCTATATATTTCAACTCCTCATCTGTAAATGGAGATGGTGATAATACTTAACATATGGGGTCACAATTAAGATTAAATGTATTAATGGCATAAAGTACTTGGAACAAGGTCTGGCAAAGATTAAGTGCTAGATAAATTTGGCTACAAATGTTCTTACTCTCCTGAACAGTCCTGTGGAGGCTAGTACTTTGTCCCCATTTTACAGATGAGGAAACTTTGAGTGAAAGAGGTTGGATTGCATAGCTTGTGACTGACCCCAACTAAAGGATCTGTCTGATCCAGGCAGACAGCTCTCACACAGTGGTCTACACTGTCTTCCTGATCTACGTCCCATAGCATGCACCAGGTAATATTTATATTTAGGTCTATTTGGTTCTGAAGTCAGTGTTCTTCCTGCTGTGTCCTTTATCTTGCCACCCAGGAACATATCACTAGGACTAATGCTGGTAGCCGGTCCTCATTGGGCACATGGCTTCCGCAACACTCCTTACAATTTAAAAAGAGGTTGGTGATTTAGTTGGTGACATGCCATTTACCTTCTAAAGAAAAGAAAACTATGGTTGGTGAATTCCAGGCCTGGGTTCAAGTAGCAAGTTTGGGCTAAAGAAGAAAAGTCAGCAATGGAAACTTAACAAGCTCTGGGAAAGAACATACATACTCATTAAGCTGCTGAAAGTCATCAGCAACTTTGTTGACATTTTCCTTCTAGTCATATCTCCAAAAGAAAAGGAGAGCATCAATCGAATGAGGTGTATGTAGTTGGAAAAGAAGTTTTGCAGGAAAATAGGTTTTCATTTTATTCTTCTCCCTAATGATTCACAATGCAAAGCCACATTTCTTAGAGAAAAGTCTGTCTTGTACAGCATGGCTCTTGAATTACCATGGATTTCCAGGAAGCTCTAAGAAAGTTTGGCAAAGCTGATGGAAGGTTCTTGAGTCAAAGTCATTCACTATCCAAGGAGTCCCCTTCTGAGTCAAAGTCACTATTGGAAAAGTCCCCTGTCCCCCAGGAATGGGCCTGCCTGGTATCCCTGGCACACTCCATTGCTGGCTATGGGAAGCATGGCCTTGATACTAATATGGTAATGGCCTTCAGAGGTTCACAATGGGAGACCTATTGGTCAATTAGGCAGAGAGAGATACATTACTCCATTTTCCCATACTAAGAGAAACTATTTTAATATCTTCCTCATAATGTGGTTTTGAGAAAAGAATGTATGTAAAAGCTTAACCTAATGGCAGATCCTCAATAAATGCTTGTCAACTGAATGAAAGAGTAATGGAAAGAAGGAACTTGTATAGAAGACAGAAAGAAAGTTTGGGCAATTTAGTTAGAATATCCTTAATAAAAAGCAAGAGGTTATCTAGAAGAGGTGAATATGAAGATAGAAGAGGATTTAAAGTCTAGTCCTGGCTCCTCCGGTGTTACTTGGGAGGTTGTAACAAGTCTCATTGTTGCAATAGGGTTATAACTGGGCTTGAGGATTAAAGGAGGCAGTTTATAAGGAAACATTAAGCAAACTTTAAAGAGTTACATCAAAGAAGGCATGGACGTGTTGTTTTAGTTGCCATCAATATGGTTACACATTTCATCCCCTTCGATTTGGCATCTTCCTGACCCAAGCAGGCTACAGTTCTGATTTCTAGAAGCCAGTATATGCTGAAAGAGAGTCTGTTGCACCCAACCTCCCTTTCCTGTTCACAGTCTTTATTCTGTGCTCCCCCATCAAAGTTCATAGACAACGAAGCATATCATAATTCATATCTAAATGTTGATGCCTCAATGTACCCTTCCCCAGGAGTACAATATTTGCATTTAAAAAGGCACCACCAACTTGCTTCACCAAGTCTAACAAAGAGTTTGGACAACCATGGGCAACTCCAGGCAGCAATGACAGTGAGACCCAAGCAGAACTGACCTCTTCCCCAGGATGCCAGTGGCAGGTTAAGGCTTGCATAACAGAGAAGAAGATAGAACTCGGGGGAAAACTGGTTAAAGCAAAAGGAAGAAGAGGGAGGAATGAGAGAAGGAGAAAGAGTAGAGGTGCCTAGGTGATAGTGGTAGGTATGTTGGGGAGAAAAGAGAAAATGCAGACAGATGTGTTTTCAGGGAGTAGAAATGACACATGGTATCCAGGGAGACTGTAGAGCCTAGGGGTCAAACACAAAGATTCTGGATTCAAAAAGAGTGGAGTTCAAATCCTAGCTCTGCCTTACCAGCTGTGTTACCAGGGGGAAGGTGCCTAACTCCTCTGAGCATCAGCTTCCCCATCTGTAAAGTGAAGATGTCAATTTTCCCTCTCCCAAGGAGTTTTTTGAAGATCCAATAACAGAATGTTTGAATAGTGCCTGGTACATAATAAAGACTTAATAAATAATTATTTGACCCTCTTTTACCACCCATCCCTAACTCCACCATGCCCCCAAAAGAAGTATCTTACTTGGCTCAATGATGTGGGATTTCCTTCATGAGAGAGCAAACCTTTTTAATTTCCCCAGGCGAGATTAGACTTCAAGAGCAAATAACCTCATATAAATTGCCTTGATGGCTGGCTTCAATGCTACAGCTCTGAACGAGAGGTGAATATGTGTCCAGCTCCCCCATTTAATCTTCCCAGAGTCCTGGAGAATCCCAGCACCCGGGTCAGAATCTCTATTCTACCGGCTGAGACTCTGATGCTTAGAGAGTTAAACCCACCATGCAAGGCAAATGATGTGTCAGGGGCCGTTCCTAACAGCAAGAAAGAAGAACCAGGGTAGAGAAACCAAGAGAAAGAAGGAGCTCCCCAGAGGAGCAGGAACAGCCAAGTAAAGATGGGGCTGCAGATCAGAAGAAGCCTGGGACTGGGCAAAGGAATGAGAAAAACCTTCAGGGATGGCCCGAGGCCACTTCAGCTGCTGGAGGATGGAGAGGGAGATGTATCCTGGACACGTCTGTGACCACCCCCTCAGGGTGTCACGGCCCTGACCCGTTCACCCATTCATGAGTCAGAATCGGCAGCACCACAGTGGACCTAAGAGAGCCAGCATCCTTGGGAAGTTGTTCAAGCGTGGCAGAGAAAGCAAAGAGGAAACTAAATATAGCCTCAAAACAAACACATGGTCTTTGATGGAACACCCCTGTCAGGGCAGCAGAAGAGAGAGAGCGGCCAGGTCACAGGAATCAGAGCCAGAGGCCTGATGAGGGCTTTCCTGCTGGAAATGACACAGGGGCTTCTCAACCCTGGGAGGCAGGCAGAATCCGTGAGCAGCTCCAACCCCAAACTCCTCTTTCCACAGGTCCGGGCGCCCTCTGGCATGGGACTTCTGCCTGTATGGCTCTTCTCCTCCATGCTTGCCTGACTCACTGTTATCTTCCTTCTGGTCCTCAGTCTATCTCCACCTTCCTCGAGGAGCCTCCCTTAGCCCCACGGAATGAGTCAGGACGCATCCCCCTCCCCTATTATTAAGGCGACTGCATATCCCGGTTTAGGTTAATTTCCCCAGTGTAATTACTAGTAGCACCCCCTTTCACTCTCAATAGTATCTCATTTTGAGCAATAAATCATGTGATCACCCCATCTAGCATATGATCTCCTGGTACTATACACCTCTTCTTTGAAGCATTCTTATCATTGAATTTCTAAATATGTTTGTGTAGAGGTTTAATTAATGCCTGTCTCCTCCAGTCTATTATAAACTTCATCAGCAAAGAGGTCATACCTATTTTAATTAAACCTCTTATTTAGAAATAATTGTTGATTCACATGCAGTTATAGGAAATACAAAAAGGCCAGGCATGGTGGCTCATACCTGTAATCTCAGCCCTTTGGGAGGCCAAGGCAGGAGGATTGCTTGAGTCCAGGAGTTGGAGACCAGTCTGGGCAACACAGCAAGTCCCCATAGCAAGTCCCCATCTCTACAAAAAATAAAATTAAAAAATTAGCCAGGCATGCTGATGCATACCAGTAGTCCTAGCTACTCAGAGGTTAGGTGGGAGTACAGGTTGAGCTCAGGAGTTCAAGGTTGCAATGAGCTAGGATGGTGCCACTTCCCTCCAGCCTGAGCAACAGAGCAAGACCCTGTCTCTTGATGAATAAAAGAAAGAAAGAAAAAGAAAAAATGGAAGAAAGAAAAGAAATAATACAAAGAGATCTGATACACCATTTATCATTTTCTCCAGTGGTAACATCTTGCAGAAATACAGTGCAATATCACAACCAGAATATTGACAAAGCTACAGAACCCTCCCATCATTTCAAGAATCCCTCATATGACCTTTAATAGCCATGCCCACTTCCCACCTGTTCCTATCTCCTCAATCTCTGGCAACCACTAATCTGTTCTCCATTTTTATAATTTTGCCATTTCAAGAATGTTACATAAAAAGAGCCATATAGTTTGTAACCTTTCGGGGCTGGCTTTTCTCACTCAGCCTAATTCTCTGGAGAGTCATCTAGGTTGTTTTTATCATTAATCTGTTCTTTGCTATTGCTGAGTTGGATTTTATGGTATGGATGTTTACCTGTTGAGAGACATCTGAGGTGTTTCCAGTTTTTAACTATTATGAACACTGCTGCCATAAACATTTACACACAGGTTTTTCCATTAATGTTTTTATTTCTCCAGCATAAATGTCCAAGGATGTAATTGCTAGGTGATATGGCAGTTCCCTATTTAGTTTTTTAACAACCTGCCCAACTATTTTTTTCAGGGTGGCTGTACCATTTTGCATTCCCGCCAGTAAATATGAGTGATCAAGTTTCTCTGAATCTTCTTCAGCATTTAGTGTTTTGTTTTTTTTTTCAATTTTAGCCATTCTGGTAAGCATTGTAGTGAAATTTTGTTGTGACTTTATCTTGCATTGATTTCAGCTATTTTCTTTATTATTCCCTTCCTTCTGCTTGCTTTAGGTTTATTTTGCTCTTCTTTTTCTAGATTCTTAAGGTAGGAGCTTAAATTATTGACTTGAAACCTTTCCTTGTTTTTAATATATGCATTTTGTGCTATAAATTGTCCTCTTGGCATTACTTTAGCTGTATCTCACAAATTTTGATATGTTGTGTTTTCACTTTCATTCAGTTTGAATTTTTTTTTAATTTCTCATAAGGCTCCCTCTTTGACCCATGGATTATTTTGGAGTATGTTTTTGGGTTTTTTGCCAAGTGTTTAGAGATTTTTCTATTATCTCTCTGTTATTGATTTCTAGTGTGAGTCAATTGCTGTAGGAGAATACATTTTGTATGCTTTCAATTTTTTTAATGTGTTGAGGTTTGTTGTTTAGCTGAGAATATGGTCTATCTTACATATGTTCTGTGAGCACTTGGAAACAAAAGATATTCTACCATTGTTAGTTGGAGGATTCTGTAAGTATTGACTAGCTTCTGTTGGTTGATAGTGTTGTTGAGTTCTATATCCTTGCTAATTTTCTGTCTAGTTGTTCTATTATTTGTAAAGAGAGGGGTTGACGTGTCTAACTATACTTGTAGATTTTTTTAACTTTCTCTCTTCATCAGATTTTGCTTCACGTGCTTTGCAGATTTTTTGTTTGATGCATGCACATTTAAAATTGTTATTCTTAACAGACTGACCCTTTTGTCATTATATAATGTCTCTATCTCTGAACTAAATTGTCTTCCTTCTGAACTATACTTCATCTACCATTAGTATAGTTACTCTTGTTTTCTTTTGATTAATATTTGCATAACATATCTTTTATCATACATTTATAATTCTATTTGAAGTGAGTTTCCTTTAGATAGAACATACTTAGGTCATGTTTGTTAAACAACCCTGCCAATCTCTGTCTTTTGTTTTGTATATTTAGGTCATTTATATTTAATGTAATTAATGATGTGTTAGAGCTTAATTCTGCCATTTTCTTTTTAGTTTTCTATTTATCCTCTTTGTTTCCCATTTTTCTTTTTGGCTTTTCCTACCTCCCTGTGGCTTTCTTGAACATTTTTTAAATTTCATTTTTATTTTTCCATAGCATTCTGAGTATATCTCTTTGCACATCTTTAGTGGTTGCTCCAGGTATCACATTAAATATATATAATTTATCATGGCCTGCCAGTTTTCCATTTACCAGTTTGAGTAAAGTACAGAATCCTTACTTTCCTTTATGTTCTTTTAACATCCCCCACATGTGATATAGTTGCCTTGAGTATTTCCTGTACATATATTTAGAACCATATCAGACAGTGTTACAATTTTGCTTCAACTATCAAAGATAATATAGAAAACTAAAGAAGATAAAGAAATTTTATTTTATTTACTCATATTTTTGTTTACTGGCATTCTTCCTTCTTTCTTGATGTTACAACATTTCTTCTTTTATCATTTCCTTTATTTTTAGAGTATTTTCTATAGCCATTTATTTAAAGTCTGCTGACAAATCCTGTTAGTTTATCTTCATCTGAAAATACCTTCATGTCCTCTTCATTCTATTTCTAATTGAATATTGACAAATTATATGTATTTATGAAGTACAAAGTGATGCCATGATATATGTATACAATATGGAATTATCAAGCTAATTAATATATTCATCATCTCAAATACTTATTTATTCCTCCTAAGTGAACCATTGTATGTTTTAACCAACATCTTCCCATTTTCCCAAACCCCCAGACTCGTAACTATCATTCTGCTCTCTATTCCTATTATTTTGTTTTAGATTCCACATATAAGTGAGAATATGTAGTAATTTTATTTCTGGCCTGGCTTATCCCCTTCATTCTTGAAGGAATTTTTATTGATGATGGAATTCTGGCTTGGCATTTCTTAATATTCAGCACTTGAAATATTTTTCTCATGTGCAGACAATGAGAAATTGTCATTTGAATCATTTTCTTCCTATAAGTAATGCATCATTTCCTCCTTGTTTTAAAGACATTTCTGGCCAGGTGCGGTGACTCACAGCTATAATCCCAGCACTTTGGGAGGCCAAGATGGGAAGATTGCTTGCATCCATGCATTCAAGTCTCTGGCTTCGGTACAGACCAATTCTTTTTCTGATTAGTAGAGCGTTTGTTTAGTCCAGCAGATACTGACAATGTCCCATGAAAAAAAAAAAGTTTCATAGTATTCTTTGAAAAATGAAAGAAAATCATATAAATTCAAGAAATAATGAAGTCCCTTTTTTCTGTTGATAACTATCATCATAATAACAAAAGCATCTGTTTATGGAGCATTTATTATATACCAGGCCTTTTTTCAAAGCCTTACCAGCATTTTCTCCATTAACCATTATAAAAGAACTGACATGTAGGCCCTCTTACTATTCCCATTTTTCTAATGAGAAAACTAAGGTTTAGAGAGTTCTGTAACTTGACTAAGGTTATAAGGCTACGTTGTGTTGGAGCCAGAATTCCAACCCAGGCCTATTAGAGGCCCAGCCCAGGGCTCTTGCCTGGGGAGTGGGACCACCTTAGCAACAACCACCACCACGCAAATCAATAAGATTTCCCCAGAGACACCCCCTTTCTAGAGGTAAAGCAGTTTAAATCCTGAGCAAATCTGGCTCATGTACATAAAAAATTCAAAAAGGCTAACAGGAGGAGGTCTGAGTTCTGCTTAATTGACCTGGTGTAATTATTTCCATTGAATTGCTCTACATCTGGGAATAGATATTTACTAAGCAGACTGGCCTGGTAGTTCCCTTAAGCACCTGCTTTAGTCTGGAGGAAGTTAATTGCATGGAGAGTTTTCATCTAAATCACTGAGTTTCTTATCCCCACTAATGCAGGGGAAACACACACACACACACACACACACACACACACACCACACACACACACACGTGCGCGCGCGCGCGGTCTTATGCGAATAAGAGTTTTGCCAGAAGGACTTTCCCTTAGCTCATTGCTACTCCTGAATGAAAAGACTCAACCGCATTTGGGTCTCAGTACCACAGTTATTCCAAACAGCCAGAACAGGCCTCTGCACTAGAAAGCACAGTGCAGTAAGCAGTGTGATCTCTGGACCACCCAGATCAAAGAAAGATGCCTCCATCTCTACCACCAAAAGAAACAAACCGGGAGAAGAGACAGGGAAAATATGCTTAGCCAAAGTTGCCTTTTCCTCTTTGTGAACACAAGGAGAAGATAAATTACAGCTTCTGTTAGTAACATAATTACTTGAATTAAAATCTAGGGGGTTGAAAATGCTAGTTCTGAATGTCAGATTTCCGGTGATGTGTGTGAAACCTAGGAGAATAGAAATACAACCCTGTAAATAACTAGCATTATTATAACTGGAGCAGTGTGTACTGTTTTATTCACTTAGAGTTAGAACAGCAATTAAATGATAACCAGGATTCCATTCTCTGCTCTCCCTTGTCTCTGCCCTCATTTCACACCCAGGTGACAATTATATGCATAAGACTATGGTGGCTTTCCCCATTCCCCATAAGCAATAGTCATCCTCCAAAGCTCTTCTCAAATAATACTTTGACTCCTTTCCTGAAGACTCTGTCCCACAGAAATCCTCCCATCCTAATCAGCCACTATACAGTACTTGTGTTCTGCACCAAGTGTTTTCCCTGCTAATTGGACTGATTTCAGCTTTGTGCTCCAGTCTGCTGTCATATACAGCCTTCTAATTGTGTCGTGTCTCCCTAACAAGATTATAAGCTCTCAGGAGGCACTGAACATGTCATATGAAAGCACAGATATTTAGAGCTGAAAGGATCTCAGAGACCACACTGAAGATGAGAAAACAGGTTATACAGCTCATCAGGGGCTGAGCCGGGACTACTGCTCAAGAATTCTAACTCTTAGCTCATTGTGCTTTCCAACCCTTTTTTTTTTTTTTCTTTTTTGGGTAGAGACAGGATCTCACTATGTTTCCCAGGGCTGGTATCGAACTCCTAGCCTTGAGTGATCCTCCTGCACTGGCCTCCCAAAACACTGGGATTACAGGTGTGAGCTTCTGCATCTGGTCTGGGAGATTTTGAATGAGTTCCATCAAGTGTCATTTTAGGCATGAGTAAGAGAGTGTTAGGAGAAGCAAGTTGTGGGGGACTTAACCTCAGACCACTGCCCTCCTTTAAATAGCTGGGGTCCAATCTTCATTCCAGGGGTTGGTACCATTGAGCAGCGTGGGAGGCAGGTGTGTCCGCAGAAGGAAGGCTAGACTGAAAATTAAGGAGGGACTCCTCAGTTGAGGCTGACAGGTGACTGACCAGCTGCTGTAATCAGGGCGGGAAGCAAGTCTACTCTCTGAAGGACAATGAGAATGGCCAGGCTGGCTCGACTTCCCTGTAGCCCCCTGGTCTGGCACACGACCTGGCCTGCACTGAAGAATCTTCTCCAGCACCTCCCTCCTCTCTTTTCCCAGCCTTGGTGTCTTAGCTCAGGCTCCCCAGAAGTGGGCTGTAAGTGGCTTATCTAAGATGGTGCACACAGAGAAACCCACAAGGGAGGCAGGGAATCACAGGAAGGAGGGGGAGGAAGCCAATCAAAGGTACAGTTTCATAAAAAGTCCCACAGAGGGGAGCTTCACCCAATACTATAGGAATGCTCTGTAGGATGTCACCTACAGAGCTGTCCCAACCAAAGGACAGGCAGCTGAAACCTCTTACTCCCACACCTTCAGGCACTTGCTGAGGACCAGCCAGGGAGACCTAAGTGCCCAGGCTCCTTATCTTCTTGTGCAGTTGGGCAGAGTGGACTCAAACATATGCAAAAAGGAGCCATGGGTGCTGCCTGTTAGAAGCTCAGGAACACTAAAGGGTGGGGGCATACAATGGTGACAAGAGATCAAGGGACACTGGCATAAAGCACCGACATTGTCAGTCTCACTAGGACTCTTTTATGGAGTTGAAAAGCAGTTTAGACACTTAATAGACAAGTAGCTTTGGCCTTTGCTTTCCGGTTTTATAAACTGGTGACTCATGTCTTATTATCTGGACCAGAAGAGGTGGGAAGCAGGCAGGGTCTCCATGAGGGAAAGACTCTCAGGGCACAAGTAAATGGATGTGATGCTTTAAGGAGGAAGGCATGCTGGTTAGTACTTTGAAATATTCTCCCACCATACGTACTGTGTATGGTAATGTGGAGTCACTAGGAAGACTGGCTGACAGGCTTCCAGTAACTTCCCAGACTGGAATTTACCTCGGTGTGTCAGGAGGCAGTGGAGCGTACTGTTTAAGAAGGTACATTGATTTTGAAACCCAACCCTACAACTAGAGGATTGCAACTCCCTGGACAAACAACCTAACCTCTCTGAGCCTCAGTTTCATCATTGGTAAAAATGGGGAATGTTAAGAATTATCTCATGGATGTATTGTGAGGAATTAATAAGGGAGAAGAACGTGTGTGTGTGTGTGTGTGTGTGTGTGTCAGAGAGAGACAGAGACAGAGAGATTTACCAAAGGCATTGCATATAAGCAGCACTTGCAGCAGGTTGTATTTTCAAACTCCACAACATTATCTCCCATCCACATGTTTTTTAAAACCTTGGCATTTTCTTGTCAAGAGGTGAAGTCTATTTCCCTTCCCTTTGAATCTGAGGCTAAACCAGAAAAGTTGACAGAGCTTCCACCTGGTTCACTTGGAATCTTGCTTTTGGAGTCTTGGGTCCACCATAGTTAGAGGAAGCTCTAACCAGCTCACATGGAGGAAACATCTGGAGGCCCCAAGTCTGCAATGGAGAAAGAGATGCCAATAGCCCTCTGCTGCTCTAGTCGTTGTCTGACTACAACCCAAGCCAGAACTGCTCAGCCAAGCCCTTCTAAAATTCCTGATCCACAGAAACAGTGGGAAATAATAAAATGATTGTTCCTGATTTAAGCCACTAAGTGCTGATTTGCTATCCAGCAACAGATAACCAAAGCGATGCTTTATGAATGCTGATGATTGACATTACTATTATTCACCACAATAATAGGATATCATTCACAGCCTCACAGGTTGTGAAATGTGATTTTGTTTCATTCCACTAAGAATGAATAAGTATCTCAGGGATGGAGTCTCACTAATCAAGGTCACAGGGGAGAATGCCAATTTACTACCATAATAGAACTGCAAGGGATTTAAACATCCCATCCTGAGGCCAGATTATTTCCTTCATGTAAGAAATTTACTTCCAAAACTAAAGTATATCAGGTTGTCTAGCAAGCATGAAATGAGAATAGGAAAGTTACTTGTCCTACTAAAGTGATTTGATAGTATCAGGTCAAGGAATGTCTCTGGAAGGAATCTACCTGCTGGCAGGACCTGACAGCCCAGACCTCTGGCCAGACATCTTTAAATGGCCCTTGGATGGACTCTTGACAGTATTGGCCCCTCTGATTTTCTTTTCTCTGGCTTCGGTACAGACCAATTCTTTTTCTGATTAGTAGAGCGTTTGTTTAGTCCAGCAGATACTGACAATGTCCCATGAAAAAAAAAAAAAAAAGTTTCATAGTATTCTTTGAAAAATGAAAGAAAATCATATAAATTCAAGAAATATTAGATGCAACAAAGTGAAAAGGGCTCATTATGATAGCACTTCTCAGAGCCTTGAATATGCTAGCTCATCATGCAAAGCATCAAAAGGAAGATATGATAGGATAATGAAGTTTTCCATACCAAGACACTTCCCTCACCTCTAGATTACAAGGTGATAAATGCTGCTTTAAAAACAGCTTCAATCAAGTTACACTCTGAACCAAGAATTATTCTGACTACTTATGAGGTCTTTATATATGACTTTTCTGGCCTATTGAGTTGATTTGATAATGTAACACTCAGAAGATTCACCCCATTTTCCTCTTGTCCAAATTCCGCCCCCAAACAGGAGGGGATGGCTCTGTGGCCCTTGAGAAGTATTGGTTCTAGTCAGGAAGTGGAGCATGTACGTAACAATTTGGGGAAGGTGTTAGGATAGAGATCCAAAGTATTGTGATACCTACTGGAAATGCCAGCAATGGCTTTAGAGACAAGCAGCATTCATAGTGTGCTGTGATGTCAAAATCAGAGTTTGGCAGGAGTTCAACAAGCAGAATGGGAAAAAAAAAATGACCTCAGGCCGGAGGAGCAGGGTGAACAGAGACCTGTAAAGGAGCAGGGAATAGAATATTTGGGAAATTAGGCAGAGCACATGGTGATGGAGGGATGAAGCTGGCAATGCAGGAAGAGTCTAGAATGCCAGAATGCTCTGTCAAAGAGGCCAGGTTTGGATGAAGGCATAGGGACCCAGAGATAGACTGTAAATGAGTGAAGCATGACTAGGCTCAGGTTCTTGGAAAATAACTCTGAAGGTAGTCCATGGGCTGGGCTGGGCAGGTAAAATAAGGACAGCCTTAGGAGTTACTGCAGCATCCCCCAGGAATGTTGGCGGATATTGAAAATATATGGTGGCTCCATAACCTCCTTTGTACTTTCCCATGCAATAGGAGACAGGCTATTAGAGCATCTGCCCTTAACCAACAAAAAAACAAAACAAAAAAACCCAGCTCTGTGCGGAAGGCTTTTTGAAAAATCATCATATCATTTCAGGCATGCAGCTTCACACAATGACAAAACAAAGAGAAACTGCTCCTTGGTGACAGCATATAAGCAGACACACATAGCCAGCCCTGCAGATAGGAGGATGGGATTCACCCCAGCTCTTGCTATAGGGAGGCATGAGGAGTGACAGTTAATTTCATATGTCAACTTCACTGGGCCACAGGGAGCCCAAGATATTTGGTGAAGCATTATTCTGGGTGTGTCTGTGAGAGTGTTTCTGGATGAGATTAATATTTAAATCAGTAGACTGAGTAAAGCAGAGTTTCCTCCCCAAAGTAGGTGGGCCTCAAACAATTTATTGAAGGCCTGAATAGAACAAATGGCTGAGTAAGAGCATTCGCTCTCTCTGCCTGATGGTCTTTGAGATAGGACATAGGTCTTCTCCTGCTTTGGGCCATAGACTCTAGCCCCAACTCAGACTCACACTGTAATTATTCATTAGCTCTCCCAGGTCTCCAGCATCTGTCTAGATAAATTGGATGGATGGATAGATAGATAGATATACATAGATATACAGATAGATTGACTGATTCTCTTGTCTCTGTTTCCCAGAAGAACTGTGACTAACACCTGAGGGCACAGCCAAACATCTTTAAAGCTATTATACAACCATATATATATATATATAAAATGTCTCTTAATCAATACTTTTCTCTGAACTCTCTCCTATATTGCTGGAGGGATATTCAGTTCTGTAATCCTATAGGGCTACCTAATGCTGTTCAAAAGCACTAGGGTTCTTGCACACCCTAAATTTTTAGAAAGAAATCCCCTTGTCTTTTGTCTTCATTTATTATAGCTGGGTGATCTTGGTCTAAGCTAGTCTAGTCCTTTGAGGAGGAAGATCCAGGCTTGAGCCCAGAGATCTTCTATCACAGCGACCGGGAGCATATCCAGTCTCCCAGTCATCCACAAGTCACCTCACAGAAGTCCCAAAGTGGGGAGTTGGACTCTTCCCCTCACAGGGCACACAAAAATCAGTGGTTTTGAGAATGTAAACTATTTTCTCCCTAGCTGCTTCCCTCTAAAAGCCCCATCTAGCCTGAATCAGAAACGTAAATACCTAAGAGGCCCAGCAGGTGGTGCCAATGAGCGGTACCTGCCCACTAGACAATATGATTAAATGGCAACTGACTCTCAAGTGTGGGGCAGGAAGACAAGAGGGAGTGGTAAAGACTGTGGCTAACCAGAAATGCATGCTTTCTAAAGGGGACAACACCATTGCTGGCACTGGACTGTGGAACCAGTATTGACTGAGCAATTTGCTGGTAAAAGCCTGAAATCTGGGTTTATTTGTAGAATGTATTCATTTTTAAATGTTAGCAACATTTAGACTTAAACTCTGTACTGACTAATACTGTTCAGACCAAACCAAACATATCTCTTTTCTGCTTTCAGCCCTGGGCTACTTGTGTTAGAGGTACCTCTAATATTTCCCTTTCAGAGAGGCTGGGGGATACAAGAGTCTGCGTTTTCAATACAAGAGTCTGCGTTAGTTTGGCAACACAAAAGTTCCAGAGGCAAAGAAACTCAAAGAATTGGCTATGTTCTGTGTTCTTGAAATAGGTTTTTGGATGCTCTGTGGTAAGAGATAACTACAACATGAAGCACGAATTGAATTCTCAGTAAAGAATGCCACCACAAGTGATTTCACAGAGCAGCCTTGGATCTAGTAGAATGTCTGTGGATCGCCAAAATCTCTGAAGAATTCCTGGAGAAGGGAGGATTATGAGCAGAGCTGACAGTCAATTAAGACACGCCAGTTTCGTGATGCCAGCTGCTGAAATGCTGAATTACAGGATTCTTTCACCATCCAGACTCTTCCTATCCCACACTCAAAAATCAAAGACAATTCTGTTCCCCCTTGTTACCTGAACCCATTACAGGTATTGCTCGACTTACGACTTATGCAACTTACGACCATTCAACTTTATGACCACAATCGCTAGCCACGACTGCTCTGTGTCTGGCAGCGCAAACGTTGCCCAGCTGGGCGTACAACAGTGCGGACCAGCTTCTGGCAGCACTACCATCTCTGCGTGCACCATTTCAACTGTACATATAGCCTACTCAACTTACGACCAAATCGCATTACGACCGATCTGTTGGTCCCAATCGTGGTCGTAAATCGAGCACTAGCTGTATATAACTCACACTATTCACACTCAGGAACCAAGTCAAGACTGCACTTCTGTTTTGGAAGATAAAATGCCTCTTCCCTGAGCACCCCAAGTAGACCTCCATCACCACAGCAGCCTTGGCCTTTCCTTCAGGACCCCTCAGACCTTTCCATAGTCCAAGAAGCAAAACAGTAGCACCTGGACCACTAGCAGTGTTGCAGGACTTTTCCTTAGTTCAGCTAAAGACAGGGTTCTTGGTCCCACAGCCATGAAAATTCAGGCTTGTAGACAATTTGAATGGTGAGTAACACAGGGTTTTCTTGGGTGAAAAGGAAGAAAGAGAGGAACAGGGACTCCCACTAGGCCAGAGTCCCTGCTAGAGCACTTAGCGCCAGCCCTTGGAATCCCAGGTTCCACGCAGGAAGAGGAGGGGCCAGGCTCCTTCCCGCTCCACCCCAGTGCTTAGGCTGGCGATGTTTCTCTGGGGAGCCCCTCCCACCTGGCTGTCTCATTCCCCACTCTAAAGAAGTACATCTAACTGCAGTTAGATTAAGGACAAGGATGAAGTCCAATTTTCACTGCTTCCTGCTGATAGGGGGCTCTGTTTTGGGGAAATGGCAGTTAGAGCTTCCCTAGAGGGCTATCTAAGGGTTCTCAGCAGAAGGGGCCATCATCAGAGGCTCTGGTTGCATGACTGTTTGGAGTTTGATGGCCTAAGGACAGACAAACCAGGTTATTAGAAAACATGTTTTAAAATGAAGCAAGGGGCAAAGTAAAGACAGCTAAAAAATTCTGAGGCCTTTTACCAGTTTGCACAGGGAGAGGGAGGCCAAAAGCCTGACTGGCAAAAAAAAACTTTACCCTTTTGTTGGAATGTTGGCCTTCTGGGTTCCTTTTCTCTGAGCCCTATCCTAAGCCAACCAGTTTAAGGTTTGGAAAATTAACTCTTTCCAATTTGGAGAATGCATCTGAGGGGATTGTCCCATAGCACAGAGACGCAATTACCTAGAGAGGACAGAGGAGGGGAGAGGAAAAAATAAAGGGTATTTTTTCAGAGGAGCCCCAGGGGTTCAGGATGCATTCTAAAGGGATACAGATGGAAGATGAATGGCTACCTATCTAGAAAGAGGGGAGCAGGTATCCCTGGTTTCCTTCTCTTCCTAGCAGATACTCTTAGCAGATACCCAGGGTACATGAGGGAGAGAGGAAAGAGTGTCCTCTTTCCCTCTTCCATACTTGCATCCCCGAGTCCTAGTGACCTTAGCAGGTCCCACCATGAGTGCCAAAGTGGCTTTCACTTATGAAGCAGGGAGGGCCTTGAGAATAGGAATTTTCAGCTCTCACCTGTGCCTCTATCCCCCCTACTGTCAGTAGCTTTGGAGTTCCCTAGACCTCATTTATGCCATGGATATTAACATGGCCTTTGTCCATGAAATAGGAAGTTTGGGCTTGGCTTAATCAGCAGGAATCAGCCACACTCACCTGCACTGTGCTTTTTAACCTCTGTTGTCATCTGCCTCTGTATCCCTTTGGTCAAGTTTTCCTTAAGGTTTTGACCCTAAGCTTGGAATTGAGTTTGGGACAAAAAATATGTCTCTAAGGGGGTTGCATGGACTCCTTGTTATAGGCCAAATGCTAAGGTGACACTGTGGAACCGAGTCCTCCTCCAACACGGGAAAGGAAAGGATGCCTTCTGACACACCCAGATAACTGGTGGCTATAGTTACGCTTGCCAAGATTTGGGTGCATGGTGCTTGGCTTTGGTTAGCTCCCTTGGCCTTACTTTCCCAAAAAGGAAACCTCTGAGTGATGGGCATCCTATTTATTCCCATCACCTGGCAGGATTTGCAGGATAATTGCTCAGAACTAGAAGATTAATCCAGATTTTTACATTACCCATCCCTTTTGTTCTTTCTGAGCTGCAGCCAGGGATTACTGGTTGGTTCACAGGAGTAAGCAGGGTTAGTCTAAAATGTAGGTGAAAACTTAAAAACAACTAATCAGTTTAGGATTTAATGACAAATGTATGGCAAGTTCTGGAACATCATTTCTCCTTCTATAAAAAAAAAAAAAAACAAGACATCATAGAACTGAGTGGTTTGCAAAATAGACTTTAGTCTTATACTTGACCTGATTATTTGCATAAAGTGCAGCAAGAAAATTATTTCTACATAGGCTTTTTGGATTGGCTTGATGGAAATTTGTTCCACAAGGAATCCCAGATAAGACCTTTCAAAGCTGAGCCCAACCATGGGTTTGCATCCTCAAGCACCTGTAAGTTGGGTACTTCTCTTCTCTTAAGGTCCCAAAGTAAAATTGGAGCTCCTAGACCTGTTAGAAAATGACATCCTTTACTGACCACAGGTCAGGAACCCTGTACAGGGACTGTGTAGGCAAGGGAATGAGATCAGTTTCCCCACTGGGCTTTTATCAGCTCCGAAGTCAAGCATGACTCCTTAAAGGGAAGCATACCCTTTGAGTAAAAGCTTTGGTAAAATTATTAACTATTCATTAACTTTCTCCAATTGTTTTCTGTTGCAAAAGAAAAATGGATTTTTATTGCACTGATGCAAACAACTATATTGCCATAAGAATACTCACAGATAGTTTCCAAATTCTAGAAGAACCAGGCAGAGAGAAACAAATATGCTCTGAATTTTTATCACAGGAGTGTATGTATACCTTACTTATTAAAGGCCATAAATGTTCAAAATAAGTTTCCTTGACTCTGAAAAACAAAACAAGGATCAGCAATATTCTAAGCAAAAGTCAGAAAGATCTGCTTCAGCTTCCTAAGTTCAGTCTATTTAGTTAAATCTTGTTTTACTTGATATTTGTGAAAATTTCCTCTCTTTATGAGTCCTGTACATTTTCCTTTATTACAATGTTACAATCTCTAAAGTATCAGAAGACTTACTTGGAGCACCTGTTAAAGTTCTATAGCTCATTATAAACCATCTTTGAAAAGGATTAAAACAAGACAATTGTATATGACAACAATAGCAAAATGTCCAGGGTAGTTAACAGTTAGAAACATGATTGACAAAGGAGTTCGTTTATCTCCATGGTTTATAATAACTTAACCACCTTAATTATGATTGACAGCATATTCTTTAGACATTAGAATTTTTTAAATCCCATAAAATGTTGGAACATATATTAGCATTATTCACAAAAATACAACCTAAAGAAGATTGAACATCATTTTGGCAATCCCATGTACCTAAACTTGTCAAATTATCCTGTTTCCCTCTTTTTTCTGAATGTTTCGGGGGCCCTCTGAAACATCCAAAAAGCCAAGCATCAGGAAAGACAATTTTGAAATGGAAGTTTGATTTGGGTAAGCCTGTTGAATATCTTTGAGGTTTAAAACACTTGATATTATTAAATAGAATTACAGATTGCCATAAGTTATTTATTTTGCCAAAATTATGACTAAGAAATTTTAAAGCAAAAACCTTTTATAACCCTTTACAAATTTTGCCAAAGAGCAGCTTAGCACCTTAGGAAAACCGTGTTATGTTTTTATTTCAATGCTCAATGAACAGAAAAACCATATAATACCCCTTTTTGAGCTTACTCAATATCTTCACACAGAGAATCTCTTTTGAAAAATTAATTTCCATAATTCTTCCACCCCTTCTTTGAACCTTCAGCTTTTTTCTAATTAAACCAAAACAATCATTTAACCATAGGCAAAAGTTTACATTCCATGCCTTCTTATAACCATTTACTAAAAAACACATTTTATTGTTCTTACCCACCTTGCATGTAAATCTATTTCTGGTAGTTTCAATTAACTCCTAGCAATTTTTAACTTTAAGGTTAAACTTGGTAAGTTGCTTTGTGTGATAACTGCAGCTAAGGTTTGCCTTCTTAGTTAAGGGTGTGTTTAATTCCATCTGTCCCCAGGCCTTACCAGTTGTGAAGCTCGCAAGTCAAATAGTTCTCAAAACCCAAAAACCAGTTTATAGCCTCAAAACACTTGACGAGCATTGCATCTGACCTGCATTTTACCAGTAGCCTTTAGGGCTGCCTTTATTTCTCAAAGATTAAAGTCACATGAACTGAAAGGTACCATAGATTTTATATTTAAAAAATATTAGATCTAAGCACTTGGTTTTTTTAAGCCTAAACATCACACACAGTACATACATAGACAGGCAGAAGAAAATCCAGTCACTGGGTGGGGTCCTTTAAGAGACAGAGCTAGGAAAACATGCGGATACCAAACCAGAAAGAAACTTATTCCCTAAGACAGAATTGCTAAGCAAAGCCTTGCCACAGGAGTTACAAGCCATGCCCTCAGGATGTAAAACAAGATGGAGGCTTGATTTCACCACCAAAAGACTACACAGAGACTTTGCAGAGACTACACAGTGATAGTTGATGAGGGCTGGCCTAGTAAAACATCTCCTAAAAGAAAAAAAATGTAAAAGTTAACTGCCAACAGGATGGAGAAGAGGAAAGAAAAGAAACAGTTTAAAAATGCCTGGGGAAGAACCTCTTATTCTTATGCAACAGTTTCCTCCACCAGGGTAAAATGTTTAAGCTTAATTACTGTACGATGGAGCAAACCCCTTGGCTGGGGGAGAGGAAGGGGAAGGGGAAGGGGAAAGGGGAAAGGGAAGGGAATGGGGAGGGGAAGACTGTGGCAGCTTGTGGCTGGGAACCAGCCAACCAGCTGTGTGGGATTCTTGGGCCATGTGTCCCAGAACTGACAGGGAGTGAGACGTGGTGGGGAGCTGCTGCTCGCCAGTTGGTCCCTGAAAAGGGAAGGAAAAGGCCATGAAAAGGCCTGGGAGTGACAGGGGATGGGGGTATGGTTTCCCCCACGTTCAGAAGTCTGAAGATGAAAAGGCTTAGAAGAAATACTGTGAGGTTTTGAGTCCTCATTTTACTCATTGCTTCTCATGCCCCACATTAGGTGCCAAAAATGTTGCAGGACTTTTCCTTAATTCACCTAAAGATGGGGTTCTTTGTCCCACAGCCATGAAAATTCAGGCTTGCAGACAATTTGAATGGTAAGACAGGGCTTTACTGGGTGAAAAGAAAGGAGGGAACAAGGACTCTCACTAGGCCAGAGTCCCTGCTAGAGCACTTCCTGCCAGGCATTGGAAGCCCAGGTTCCACACAGGAAGAGGAGGGGCCAGGCTTCCTGTGTGGAGCTTGCAAACAGTGGGAACTTCCTGAGGCTCCACCCCAGTGCTCAGGATGGGGACCCCCTCCCACCTAGCTGTCTCAGTATCCTCTAAGACCTATGGCCAAACTCTGAAAAACTGAGTCTCCCTTTCCTCAGTGGCAGAAAGGCTTCACATTCTTCTACTATAGCAAAGAAAATGATTAAGATGAAACTGTTAATTTTCCGTGGGAAAGCAATCTCAATTCATTTCTTGCTACCAGGAAAGTGTCATTAATTTGCCTCCTTGGTCTCAGATATATTCCTCTCTTTTGTCCTGAAAATGACATTTTCTAGACTTCTTGCTAGCTGCCTTGTAGACTAGCCAATGAGAGGCAATATTTGGAGATTGGAGGACTAAGAGAAATCAGGGCATTTCTCACCTTATTTCTGCTCATCCAGCTCCTGTTAGGAAGCTCACTCTCTCACTGTTCTTTATTGTGGAGATCACTTCAGTCCAAGCACCATGGTAGGCGTGTGACCAAGGTCAGTCCAATCAGAGAGTAATATGCTCATGGTCATCATGATTGGCTCAGATGTTCACATGACATAATTCAAGTCAACTAAGTCAAACAGAGATGACCCTGGGACTTGTGCTTGGGCAATCAAGTAAGAAGAATTTTGTTTTTCCCAGGGCTTGACACTATGAAACATAATTCTGGAGCTCCTAAGAGGAGGGAGGCTTTCTCTGAGTGAAATGAGAGAGAGATGCACTGTAGAGAGAGAGAAGAAAAATCTAGGTCCTGATGGTGTCATTTGCATCTCTACAGCTAACTGGATTCAAAGCTTGTCTGATGTTGAATCAAGTCGTTACATATTTCTGTTCCCAAAAAGTTTTCTCATTTCAGCAAGTTTGAGTTGAATTTCTGTCCCTTGCAACCAAAAGAGTTCTAACATACCTATAACAAGTAAGGCATGATGTTAGTCACTGTGGAGAATCTCAAGATATGTGAGCTCTCATGTAGTTTAGAGAGGAAAAAAAAATGAACCCATTACTTGAAGCAGAGGGTGTAATGAGAACAGGAGATAGAGAAAAAGCACAACTACTCTACTTCTATTTTGCCTTGACCTTTTCAGGGACAATAATCTTCATACAATGAGGGTACAACAAATGTTTTTTCAGGGTTCAGAAATCTGAGATAAATATTGTATAAGAAAGCTCATCCTAATTGCTTGTCCCAACTGAGCCACATTGGAGTGAATGTAAAAGACTTAAGGATGAGAATGCCAAGCCACAGCGGGTACAATATGAAGGATTGTGGAGAGTTGGAAATACATATGGATTTTTTAAAATAGGTCTTGTTATCTATAGTCCAAGGCGTTGTATTTAATCATTGAAAAATTAAACTGTTTTTAATCACAATAGAAAAAGACAACAGCATGGATCCAAAAAGAAGTTAGACCAAACCACTCCAATCTCTTTTCCTTACTAAAATTATCAGATGGACATATAAAAGGGAATGTGACAGACAGAATGTATTCAAATGGCAAAATGATTGGCAGTCTTTTCTCCTAGTTTTGAAAATTCTTGTTTTCAAATGGAGAAACAAATAACATGATAGTACTACTCAGATGATTAATTGATCAGAGCCAAAGAGCGTTTGATCAATGGAGTAATGAAACTTGGAGGGCAGTCTCCAGGGAAACGCTAGGAAGCTCTATCCTATTTTTAATTACATATCAGTGATTATAATACTTACCGATTTTTTAATTACATAAATCTGGGGAAATTTTGTTGATAAAATCAAAACTTAAAAGGTTATAACAGCCTGTACTAATTTACCTTTAAAAATATATATATATATAATTTTTAACAAAAAAAGGTAAAGTCTTACATTTAGGTTAATTTTTAAAACTACACAAATGCAGAATGGAGACAATCTGTAATAACTGCATTTCAACCAAAAAAAGATGTAAGTGTCTCACTTGACCACAAAATATGATATGATGCCTCCGCTACAGAAGACAATGTAGATTTTTTCATGTGGGGAAAATACCCGTAATATTTTGTTAGGTGGATGACAACCAGGGTACAGAATACATGCACTTATACACAGATATTAATAGGAAAAAAGGCCAGAAAGGTAGCACTGGTTAATTCTCAGCAGTGAGAATACAGATGATCTTATTTTTCTCTGTGTTGTTCCATATTTTACACATTTGCTGAAATTACATTTTATAATTAAAATGTCATTTTAGCTTGATATGGATCAAAAGTATAACATGGCTAATAAAAACAAAAGAAATACAGACCTAGGCTGCCTACATAGAATTATATTTTCCAGAAAAGAGATGTTGCTCAGTCCACATTGCTGTACTGAAACAGCTACCTCTGGGATAAGCAAATCAAACCCTGAAAACCATGTTTTACGTGGGACTTTGACAATTTAGACTGCATATGGGCGTTGGCAAGGATGTGAAGGATCTGAAGTTTAAAGAAACTGGTAAATATGGCCTGTAAAGAAAAAATATAATGGTCTATGTTTACTTTCTTCATATATATTAAAGGCTCTCATATAAAAGAGGCAATAGATTCGTGACAGATTGACGATGGCCACAAATTCTTTGAAACTCATTTCCTTAAGAGGCAAGAACATATATCCCCTCCATTTCAATGTGGATGATCAACAGACTGTGACAGAAGTGACCTTATGCCAGTTTCCAGGTCCAGGCCTTACGAGACTGGCAACTTTCATACTCTCTCCTTTTGAACACCAATTCTGATGCAGCCAGTGGCCACATTAGAAGCCTGCCTACACTATGACCGCCATGCTATGAGGATGCCCACGTTAGCCACACAGAGGTGCTGTATAAAGTAGCTGATGTCTGACCAGCCCCAGCTGAGCCAGCCATCCCAGTCCAGGCACCAGACATGTGAGTGAAGAAACTTTCAGGTGACACCTTCTGGGTGCACCTGCATGAAAGATAACAAACAAGAACCATCCAGCTGAGCCAATGGATTCCAGAATCACAAGAGATAATAAAGATAATAATAAATCATTATTTTAAGTTACTGAGTTTTAGGATAATTTGTTACAGAGCAGTAGAAAATTGAAACTCTTGTTATAATCAGCTTGATCTTAGTATAACAAGTTATAGGAGGCCCTTGAGGGGTTTTGTGTAAGAGAATAACTATTGATCTTGTGTGATCAGGACTCTGACAATACAACGTAGCATTTGTGAGGGGTGTGTGGCACCTGAGACAGTTCAGGGGCAACACCTCAATGTTTTGTAACAAGCTGCTAGAAACTGCCACCTGCAAAATAAGAACAAGCCACAAAGATAATAGAAGTTGGCTCCATCCTAAGGGATTCCCGCATGGAAACAGAATCATGAGCAGAAACAGGAAACATAAGGAAATGGTGTATGAGTCTTCACTAGTGAATTGACACTAGTCGCTGGGCTAGTGTACCACTGAGGAAAGTGATGGAGCACTACTTCCTACCTTGTCAGTAGCATGCTATCCTACTTTTCTACTTCTATTGATATTTCTTCTCCTGAATGTTGAGTCTAAGAGACATCAGATCCCAATTTTAGGGGGCTTCTCTACCCAATGCATGAAAATGAGTTTCACTATAAGAATTTGGAGTTAGTGTCTAGGAGAAGGGAGAAGAACTCCATGCTTTCACAGCATCTTGGCTATAGCAATCCAAAAAAGAGGAGGACCGGAATGCTTTTTAGCATTTTCCCAGGAATGGATTAACTGTATAGGTATTACATATCTTTAAGACAAATTATCTGAGAAAACTCGCCACAAGAGTATTGTATATTTTACTGCTAGATCTATCGGCATATTGTGGAAGAAACGGCATCGACTTCAACTGGGTTGGCCAAAAGCTTGGGCATTGTGCCTGACCTTTTCTTCATCTACAACATTTAAGTTTTTTAGTTGAGTCATCTTGGGGCATTCTCTAAGTTTTTCCTCCATAATTTTCTTTTGCAATATCACTACTTTTTTCATTCTGAGCATTTATTGCAATGTATAAAATGTATATGTCTTTACTTGTTCTTTTCATTGGCTATTACCCCATTAGCCTATAAGTTTGTGAGGACAAAGGCTACGTATGTCCTCGTTCACTGCTATATTCTCAGCACGTTGGGCTATACCTAACACAGTTAAAACATTCGATAACTATTTGTTAAATAAATTAATAACCCAGGCTTTTTTTCCTTTGCTCTGCCTGTTTTTGAGTCTAAGATTCATTTACTGGACACATATTTGAGAAACTTTTCACATCAAACTCAGAGAGAAGGGAGGAATAATGAAACTGCAAGAAACCAATTATCAAATTTTCAAAGTTTGGGCTTCATATATATTCACAAATAACCAAGGGACAGCCACAGTATGGTGGATTAATAATAAATCTCTTTCACTGTGATTAATGTTGCTATTTTACCAAACATTGTCATTTAGTCTCTTTTGACAGAATATCACCAGAGAAGAATAATATGACAACTGTTGTGGTTGAACAAACTGTAACAAGGTTACAATCTTTTGAGTGCTAGATATTTCTGTTCTAAGCATTCATATTTAAATCAGATTCTGAACAGATGAAAGGAATGTACAATAAGTTAGCTTGAGGAGAGAGACAGGCATTTTTGCCCCCATGGAAAACAACTGGGCCTTTGGCAGATGCCAGTATTTTGGGAAAGGGGGGCTACAACTGGGAGGGAAGGGCTGTCAGTCTTTGTACCACTTTCAGATCATCAGTAAGTGCGATTCTGTGGGCTTATTACAGCCCAGAGGAGCCATGTAGCTCAAGATGAGGATTTCCATATGGTGATGCAAATTAGAACCCTACTGCAGAGGTGCCTGGAAGGAGCCAATAACCTGGAGAAATGCTCAGAAACTTCTTGAAGAAAGGAAAGTTCAGTGAAAGGAAGGAGGTGAACCGTCTTTGGCTAAAATGAAGTTGCTCCTGTTGTTGCTGAAGATGTTGTTTTAACAGCATTGGGTTCTGAGCCATGGCCACAGAGAACAAAGCGCTGGGTCTGTTGCTTCTATCACTTAGCACATTTAGCACTAAAAGAGAAATGTTCCCCTCTTCTACTCTGTCTGGTTTTAAGATCCCATCTGATTTTCCTTTGCACTTCTACTGTTTTTTCTCCTCACTGCAAGGATGTGGGTCTGTCTTCTGCACCTCAATTACAAGGTGAGTTTTTTCCTATTTCCCCTCTAGTTCTTCAATCTAATTTACAAATGACAGCTTGTATGGTGCTTTATAATTTGCTAAACATACCCACATACCTTGTCTCACTGAGCCTTCATGGTAATCTTTTAGGAAACTCAATGAGGAAAGAGAAAAAAACATGAATAACTCCTAATGGTACAGTCACTGGACTCAGAAAGAGCTGAGTTTGAGTCCCTGCTCCCTTACTTCTTAGCTGTGTGACTTCAGCAAGTTACTTAACTTTTCTGTGTCTTAATTTCCCTATCCCAGGCTTTTAGTCTAGAAAGTGATGTGGAATTTGGCTAAGAAGAATTAGACTCTAGCACTTGACTTGGGCAGATTCTCTACCATTGGCCAGACATATGATCTTGGGCAAGTAATTAAAAGTCAACATTTCTGTGCCACAGTGTCCATATCTGGAAACTGGAGATAATGATAGTATCTTTTAACCAGAAGCTGGTTGTTAGAATTAAAGAATATGTAGAAAGAACTTAAAATAAAACCTGGCATACAATAATCACTATGTAAGTTTTACTGTGATAGTCATTATTTTTTAAAAATATATATTTTTTGACCTGCTAATAAAATTAACACAGCAGCATTGTAGAAATCCTGGGAAATCTCTGTCTTCCCCTTCTAGTTAATTGTTTTTTAATGAGTTATAGTGAACACAACTCTAAAATATTCAACCAATGCCTCCTCTCAACAGTACCATCATCTCTCCCACCTGGTTGTCATAAAGTTGTATGAGTTAAAACACAGGGACAGATACACACTACTCCACCACCACCAACACACAACCAAGAGAGAACAGAATTGAAATTAAGGTAAGAGTTTTTTCTTTAGGGCTGGTTGGTTGGTTGGTTATTTTCTAGGGGGTGGGGATTGTTTTCTTTTAATTTGGCCTCTCTTTGCGGCTCTCTTTCGGTAAACAGCCACTCACTTTCAGACTCCTGGAAGATGACAAAGTTTCTGTAAAGTGTGATGACCTGGAAAAAGAGAGAAAGAAGCAAACACCTATAACTTTAGCAGGAGAAGGAAGGAGATGTTTTCTCCCTGGCCTCCCCTGTGCGACCCCCCTGACAATACCAGAGAAGCCCCCTTGCCCTCTCAATCCAACAAGATGCCAGTCACCCTTCCCAAATGCCAGGCGTGGCCAAATGGCACTTCCAGCACATGCCTTTGAACTACAGGGGAGTGTTTGTCTTAAGTAAATCAAGTATCAGGAACCATATAATTTAACATCTAGCCCAGGATAGTTTTAAGGCGACAGGGGATACAGTTAAGAATATTACCAGATGGAATTCAAAGACTGGGATTGGTGGCTACCCCAGAGGTGCTTGTGGCCACTTATCCATCAGCTGCAGTCCCAGGTCCTGGGTATACCAATGCTTTGTAGCTGGGGCCTCTTCATGGGCGTGCTGACTCCTACAGCCAAATCCCTATAGAAGATCTCCTACCCCTTACTCTCCTCCAGATTTTTGTACAATATTACAATGCTCTGGACTAGGATAGAGGAAGTAAATGTTCCTCCCAAACAGAAAAGATGTGCACATTTCCTCATTAAAAAAGGAAGAATTTTATTCCAGTACCAAGCCTATACTCAGCACAGGCTTCAGAAATATGTGATGAATGAATAGTGTTCTCAAGATGATAAAATGGATAACATCGATTAAGTGCTTTCTCTGTGACAGATACCATGCTAAGTGCTTCACACGTATTGTCTCATTTGATCCTCACAGTAACCCCAGGAAGAAAGAGGCATCCCCAGATAACAGATGAGGAAATAGAGGCTTAGGAAACTTGAGAAACTGTCCAAGGTCACAAAGCTAGTGGTAAGTAGCAGTGCCAAGACACAAACCAAGGTCCACTCTTTTAACCACTAAGAACAATAGTAAGGAAAATGGAAATGACAACAACAACAAGAAACACTGTGCACCAGGCGCAGTTCCAAGCATTTCACGTGTATTGTACAGACATGTATGGTTCCTGGGGCATTAGTGTTACCATTCTGCCCCCTTTATAGGTGAAGAGACCACAGTTCAGAGAAGCTAAATGACATGTCAAAGGTCACACAGCTCTTAAATACCTGAGTGAGATACCAACCCAGGCACTTGGGTTTGGAGACCCGTCCTCTGCCACCCTTCTGCTATCTCTCAGCCTCGCTGCTCTGTTGCTTATGATGACCCAGAACGACATTGTTTGACTGGGAATTCTCTGGCAAGACTCTGATAAAATTAACATTCAAGCAGATAATTTATTTCATTCAATGTAATAAACTCTTATTACAAATAAGTAATAGATTACTTATTTGGCCTATGGCTTCCTAGGAATTGTCAGGGACATACCAGGGGGACATGTGCCTTAGCCCTCTAGAACCTTAAAGTCCATTCAGGGCTGAGATTCTGTAAGTGCTACGTGTCTACTGAGTACCAGCTAGACCCTAGTAACTACGCAGGGTCCTTCCACATTCCCTGCTTCCTTTGATCTGCACATTTATCCTGAGATGTAGTATTATTTTCCCCTATATTCAAATAAAGAAACAGTGACTTTCAGCAGAGAAAGATCCCTCAGCCATTGGCCCTAGTTCTACCTGACCAGGAATTCTCCCAGGCCACATGTATGAGTTAACCAGCTTCACACATCACAGAAGCACTCACCTTTAATTTTTTTCTTAATATTCTGCATGCGTGCACACACACACACACACACACACACACACAAGCTATTAAGAACTAAATATAGAACTGATTGCTGGGTTCGGTGTTTATTCTAATTCGTGCAGGTTCATAAAGTCCACTTTAGACAAAAATAAGGCTGACTCACATATGTAAAAGAAAATCAGTTCATATTTACAAGCTCCATAAAACCTGCTGGAAATACTTAGGTAAAAAGATACAGCAAATGCATTTATAGCTTTACCCAAATGTCTCACTAGCAGTGATCTGGAGGAGGTTCAGAGAGGGCTGAAAACCAAAAGCTCAAGTAATCTATGAGGATAATATATTCTAACTACCAAATGAACAGGGCAATCTGAAAATATTGGATTCAAATGCATTTTCCTGTGTTTGCAAAACCACTGCAGAACACAACATAAATGGGGCTTATGACCTATTTAAAGGACGAGCCTTCCTGATTCAAATATTCTGGCAATCCTTGAAATTTCTTGGGGCAGACACTCTCCTTGCACCCAGCGCGGTACTACTCAGGCACATTATTCATTAAACCAACAAACACTACATCTCCATTACTTTTGTGTCCAAGGGGAAGATAAGAACAGAAATGTGGTCCCACCCCCAAGAAACTTACCATGCGACCCCAATGGATTTAAAGAAGAAATTAGTTGGGCTTTGACGCTGGTTCCCTGAATCTTATTCCCACTTGGGAGAGGGGCCTTCTGCAAAGAGGCCACTTTCCAAAGAGGGATCATAATGTACAGAAATGTCCACTTGTGTGGAAGTCAGAGCTGTAGCCACTATGCCTCCCAGGACACAGAAGAAAAAAGGCCTCCAAGTGTGTGTACCCCTGAGCCTGCAAGAGAGTACATGGCCATTACACACCTGCCTCAGACCGGAACTTAATGACTTACAGTATTATCCACTCTCCAAGCACTAATGGAGAGCCTGCAGCAAGCCTATGCCTGGCACAGGGAGATCCTGAATTAGGAAACACAGTCACCATCCTAAGGACTCTGGATCCTACTGAAGAACACAAACACCCCTGGAACCAACCACAATGTAAGGCAGAAGGTGGAACATGCCTCTAAACAAAGAGAGGGAACTAGCGTTTGTTAAAAGACAGCTCTATGCAGGCATTTAAGCCTCCCACTCCCCCTGAAAGACACGTTAGTGCAGAGAGTTAACTCAGGCTCAGAGAGGCAAATGACTTTGTCCACAGCCACACTATTAGCAACAGGATTTGGGCCCTGCTCTTTGCAAAACAGTAGGTGGCCTCCTCCTAGAACAATGCAATGTCCACAAGGGGTACAGAAGTCCCAGAGAATGTAGAAGAGAAAGAAGTGGCTCCTCGGGGAGCAGGCAAGACTGCATTGGCGAGATTTCTAGCGAGTTGGAAGAAGTGTTACATAAAATTAAATTACTAATGTATTTTCAACAGTGTGTGGGGAAGCAGATGTTGGAAGATTTGTTTGAAGCAAGCACAGTAGGTGATTGACGATGATAAAGGCAGCCTAGGAAGTACCAAGAGCAAATCCCAAAATAGCACCAAATGAGGCTACTTAGTGTAGGAGCAAATAGATCTATATCCTCACCCAGTCCCATATTATAATGTTATATGGGTGAGTGTTTCTAATATACTTATGGATCATCAAGAAATTGGTAAATTGCACTGACATGTCATCTAAGAACCAGAATGTGTCGTCGGGACTCTATTTCTTGGCTCTGAATGTATCTTGGGCTAGCTACGGGGTCTTGCACAAGTCAGCTAATTCTTCTGGACCTCAGTCACCTCACTAGAAAAATAAGAGCTGTGACAATTCTAAAAGCCTTTCATTGCAAGCAGAGTGATCCCAGAGGGAGAAATCATTCCCTCGTATCCTACCACAGCAGTGCCGGCAGCCCTTGTGGGAGGTTGCCACATTCCTTCTTCTGGACCATCCAATCCATATATGGTTGTTGACTCCAAAGACAATATCTTACTGCTTCCTCCCTCTGCTCCATTTCCCTAAAAGCCCTTCTTCTTTGCAATAGCTCTCCTTTGCCCAGGTTGTCACTCTTGATATCATGATCCTACATGTTTCAAAACCGGCGGTAGTTTGCCACTTAATAAAAAGGAAAAAACGTTGATTACTATGGCAATTTTTTTTGTTTGTTTGAGATGGATTTTCATTCTTGTTGCCCAGACTGGAGTGCAATGACATGATCTTGGCTCACTGCAACCTCTGCCTCCCAGGTTCAAGCATTTCCCCTGCCTCAGCCTCCCAAGTAGCTGGGATCACAGGTGTGTACCACCACATCCAGCTAATTTTTTTGTATTTTTAGTAGAGATGGAGTTTCACCATGGTCGGTCAGGCTGGTTCCAAACTCCTGACCTCAGGTGATCCACTGCCTTGACCTCCCAAAATGCTGGGATTACAGGAGTGAGGCACCACGCCTGGCCGGCAAAATTATTTTTACTTAACATTTTTAAGGGCACAAAATGTTTTGTTACTAAACTAGTTTTGGCATCTGTAGGCAGTGTGATTTCTACAAAAATGAAAACATGTAGCAGAGAAACCATTGATGCCCCTGGCTTCTACACTGCAGAATGCCAAGGCTGAATGCAAGCCTGAACAAGCCACCCCTGTTGTACTGGAAGCCTTGGCAATGTGGGAGGGCATTAGGGTTCATTTTAGTGCCTGTCCCCATTGATTGCCCTGTCTCATGTTCAAAGGTCAGGGCCAATCCAGATCAAGGACTGATTTGAAGCCTCAGCCCCCAGTTCTGTCCAGGGAGGGTACTTGAAGTTACAGCATTAGAAGTTCAGTCCCTGGAGGCCTGAAGGCTTTTTAACCTTCAGAGCATACTGTTTATAACCAAATATCCCTGAGGGAGATAAGACCTTAATCTAAAGGTGATAAATAGGTTTCATCTAAAGTGCCAACTTTGATCAATTCAGTAATGTCTGCCTGGAGCCTTGTACTGAGAAAGATTCTTAAACTGTTCCCCAGAGTGATATTCAAAACAGTTAACAATTCACCAATCAGCACAAATGGCTAACTGTAGTGCTGGCCAACCCTGCCCTGCCCAACCCTCACCCTCACCCCAACCCCTCTGGTTTGAGTGTTAACTCTTTAGTTGTTGGCTCAGTGTAGGGAGTTCCAAAGGGAGCCCTCCAGCCCACAGCTATTTACCAACTGATGCAGAAATGGTTCAATGTCAGAACCATCTGATTCTAAGCTTGGTATCAGCTACAACTGTCTCCTGATCCATGGGAAGTGCCAGCGATGAATTAGCAGTGTCAGCCTTTGAGGGAGGAGGGAAAAAGAGTGCAGCATTGTGTTAAGTATGTATTTTACCTTTTAAAGAATCCATGTTTTTCTCAGTGGGTCATGGGACTACAAACTATTGTTGTTGGCATTGTGAATTTCGACTGGACACAGAGAGTTGAGAGGGGAAACCTCAAACATACTCATTCTCATTAAAATTTACTAAAGAATCATACGTCTAAAAAAATTTAAATTTGCAAAATCAAATTAAAGTTCAATTGAACTTAAAAAAAAAAAAAAGTCATTATGGGGGGAAAAAAACCTGAGTGATGATTGTTGAATTCTACCAAAAATTTGAAGAATACTAATCCTTCTAAAACTCTTCCAAAACAAAACTGGTTATACAGAATAGAATTTCTCATAATAAAAATGGAAATGAAAACCGAAATGATTGAACATTTTTTAAGAGACAGGGTCTTGTTCTGTCACCCAGGCTAGAGTGCAGTGGCACAATCATAGCTCACTGCAGCCTCCAACTCCTGGGCTCAAGCAATCTTCCTGCCTCAGCCTTCTGAGTAGCTGGGACTACAGGCTCGTACCACTGGTCTCAAACTCCTAGCCTCAAGAGATCCTCCCACCTAAGCCCCCCAAAGTGCTGAAATTGCAGGCATGAGCCACCAGGCCCAGCTTTGACTGGAAATTTTTAGGTGTATCAGATAATAAAAAAGATCAAATAAATAAATTTGCTTATTAGAATTTGCTCCATAAAATCATCTTAACACAAAATGAATGTTTTTAATACAAATAATTTTATTTACAAACTTGGAATCAAAATGTCCTTGGGGTTCAACATAGCAAAGAGCAAGCTTTCACTAAGTCAAACTGGGCTGGATTTATCAGCACTTCCTATCATTTTGAGCAGCTGTCCTGGGCCTTCTCTCACAGTTAGGATTTGTGTCACAGTCATGACATAAACTATGTGGCAATTGCTGGAGTGCAGGGGTAGGGCATGCCCCCCACATTCCTCCAGCAACAATATGCTGTCACATCTTCCAGGGGAACCCCAGTTGAGAATCACCACTGAATTGATACACTGTTCTTGCAAGTGTATGATTTTCCACCAGAGCAGGAAAAAGTGTTTAAGAAATATTGCTTTAAATATTGAGCCTTTCCCTTATCTCCTTGTGTGCCTCTGTCCCACCCTCTCCACCCTGGGTGATTAAACACCTGTGCCCTGTTCACCACCTGCTCCCTTCACTGTCTGCTCCATCACTGTCTCTCACTGGACCACTCTGCAGTAACATCCTCACCTGGCCTCCTGTTTCCACTCAGCCTCTTTACGGTCATCCTTCATTCTGTAGCTGGGGAGATCCCTCAAAAATCTAAGAAGTCAAATCACATCGTTGCTCTTCTTAAAGCCATTCAACGGTTCCCTGCTGCACGTAGGACAAAGCATAAAATATAAAATCCTTATTCTGGTTTATGAAACACTTTACAATCTGACCCCTGCCTACTGTACCAAATATATCTTGTACCCCCCCCCCACCTTTATCCTCTCTTCTCCTGCCTCTCTTTCATTCCTGTTAATTCCCACTGTAGATCCTCAGCACTGGCAGTTTCCTCTACCTAAAGCATTCTTTCCCTGATCCTGTCCTGTTTGGCTTCTTCTTGATTTTCAGGTCACAGCTTCTCAGTCTTCTGAGAGACCTTTTCTGACCATCACCCCCAAACTGAAGAAACCACAGTTACTCTTTCATCCTGCTTAAATTCTCTTCATTGCATTACATTGCATATTTTTTATCTGTTCAATATTTGTCAGATACTTCATTACAATGTTTAAGCTCTCTAAGGGTAGGGACTAATTTGATCTTGTTCACCGTAAGTAAGCACCCAGTAGATATTCATGAATGGATAGATGAATGAAGGAATGAGCAAATGAACATAGGTAGTAACTTAAAGTCTGCTAAAATGTTAGCAGCCAATGCTGGGACTGTCAAAGAGAAAATAAGATAAGCTGACTCTTCCTTCTCTCAACCTAAGATGATGCTCACATTTGCCCTTTCCCTCAGGAAGCTTATGCCATCCACAGAGGCTTCACTTCACTGCTTCCATAGCAGTAATACATTCTTGCAGTTAATTAACCCTTTTCTCCACGGTGATGTCAGTGGTGCTGCCACACTGCCTTATCTTCCATGTTGTATTGCTCTGCCTCTTCATCTGGTTTGAATCTCCCCAACAAAAGTCATCTCCTTGCAGGATTGAACTATATCTTTTGTGACCTTCAGTTCCTGGTAGGCACCCAATAAGTGTTTTATAAACCACAGAAGTTCAGGCTTGGGAATAATTTTAGAGATCACTTTTTCACAATTCCCATTGTGGAGATAAAAGAGAGCAGAGACCTAGACACTGAAGTGAATTGCCCAAGATTGTGTGGCCTGCTAGAAAGAGGACTGGTCCTGAAACTTAGGTTTCCTATTCCTAGGCCAGTGTTCTTCCTACTGTGTCAGTAGAGACCTTGTTAGAAATGCAGATTCCTAGGCACTCTTCTCAGATCTTCGTTAGGAACCTGGAATCAGGTGCCCCAAGTAACTGTGGTGATTGTGACTCCAGGGACCCAACGATGGCACTGCTTCTGTGACCTAGTAACAGGTTGAATCGTATGACACAGCTGGCAGTTTTTGACCTCCAAAACCACAATTTCATATTTGATGTAATAATAGTCTCTTCGGTAGAAAGCACTAAGTATGAGAGAGTAAAAGACCCAGGGAAGAGATAACTGTCCAAAACAAAAACAAAAAAAAGTTAAAATCTGAACAGAAGGATGATCAATGGATGCCCAAGTGGAAATGTCATGAAGACAGAGAGAGCTTCCTTTTCTGGACCAAAGCTGCCCTGAGGTCCCAGGAAGGTTATGGAGTATAACCAGCCACAGCTTTGTCCTCAGCCCTGAAAAGATTATAGCAATAATAATTGCGTTTAAAGGTGGTATTTTTTTTGAGAGGTTGTGCTTTTCAAAGACCACTTCAGGCAGAGGTATTATTAACTCATCCTTACAGCAATCCTACTGTCATCATTCCCATTTTACAGTTGACGGACCTGAGACAGGGAGAGGCTAAGGACCTAGCCCAGGTTTAGGTTTAGGAAGTGGTGGAGACTATTTCTGCACCTACAACACTATTTTAAAGATGTCCCAGGAAAATTGGATGACATTTGGCAAGGATTTTGGAAAGTCATCTCCTGCACGAAGTGAACAGTTGAATAAAAAGACCTCCAAAGAAACTTCCAAGCCTGGTGTTTTAGGAGCCTAGGATGCTGAGAGAGCAGCTCCAGGAGAGGAATGCTTCACCACAGTGTCTTTCTACCCAAGCATGCTCCTCCCTGCCTTCCTCCCACCTGCCTTTTTGTTCAGGCACACAGTGTTCTTGGGTGGACTTACAGGGGTCAATCCAGGAATGACAGGTTATGAATTTCCATTTATTCTACAGCTAATATGGTGCTAGGCACTACTGTACCCATATAAAGCATCATGTATATACTCCACCTAACACCTCTGAAGTAGGCATATGCCCTCATTTTACAGATAAGGAGACTAAGACGTAAGAGAGGGCACTGGCCTTAGCTTGCCAGTGGCAGAGCCAGGATCAAGAATATGGGTCCATTTTCAGAAGCCTTTGCTCTTTCAGCCAAACCACAGAGTGCCTAGGAAGGTGCTGCAGAAAACAGCTCTCTCTTCCCTGTTCTTCTGCAGTGGACCCTGAGAGCCCCATGGAGCTAAAGGCAAGGGAGGGAGTTTTTAAATTCTTTGCTCCCGCTGCAAAAGGCACGTACCTTAGGTAGCCTCAGCCCCTGCATCAGCTAAGCCCACAACTCAGATAAACTTGTCCCTGGAGGTTTCAACATACTGTTCCCTATCAGAAGGCATGTGGTGGGATCAACAATGTGTCTTCTCCAACTTTAATTGATCAACAAACCTGAAAAATCCCAAGAGTCTGTCCAGACAGTCCAATAACAAATAAAAGGAAGATCAAGATGTACATTAAACCTTTAAAATCAGAACCTAGCCCAGCCCTCGCAAACTGCTCTTCTCTTCAGGTGGAATTAATAGAGCATTTGCTGAGCCATCAGCTCCCCTTGCTGCTGCGTGAGAACCACTTCCCTGCAAGGCCCAGGGAGCAGGCACCTCCCCAGCATGCTAGCTCTGGTTCCTGCCACAGCAGGGACAGATGCTGTTTCCTTTACTTTCCTGGTAATGATATCATTTACCTTGTGGGTTCCTTTGGCTGGTTTTTGTTTTATACGCTACAGGAGTTCTCAATTAGCCTCTCCCCTCTACCATCTGCTGATGACAATGACGGCATTTGTGAAAAGCAGCTACAGAGCCTCTTTTCCCTCTTTACTTAAAACCAATGAGAAGGAGGTGTGGGGTCTGGGCTCCAGACCAGACTCATTGCTTCTCCACCATGGGGGACCAGGGCTAACTAACGTCTGGGCTTTTACCATCAGATAAGAGAAGACACCACAGTTCTGAGGCCAACTCCACTCATTGGCTCCAGCTCCTGAGTCCCCTCTCTGGCTGAGCTCTGTCTACAAGGCCATGGTCATCCCACTCCCCCTTCCAAATGTCCACAGAGCAAGGGCCCTGGCACTATAAGCTTGGCATTTGCCCAGGGACAATGAGGTGGTGGCCTGGATGGTGTTGACAAGCCCAATATACGAGCCATGTTTTCCAAATTGTGTTTTTCAGAATATTCATTAACAGATGTTCAGTTTAAGTGTCCCTTGATCAAATAAAATTAAACAATTCCACTCAGAGTTGTTTACCCAAGGGAAATGAAAATACACAGCCACACAAGCACTTGTACACAAATATTCACAGTGGTTTTATTCTTGATCACCAAAAACAAAACTATCCAAACTTCCATCAGCTGGGGAGTGGATTCACAGTGACACATCCGTGCAGTGAAATACTGCTTGGCAATAAAAAGGAAGAAACTACTGATAAACACAACACAGCTCAACCTCAGAAAACACCATGCCAAGGAAAGAAACCAGAGACACAAAAGACTACTGACTGTATGACTCCAATGTTTGTGAAAATTCTAGAAAAGGCTCAACTCTAGTTATAGGACACAGATCAGTGGCTGCCAGGGGTTGCACGCTAGGGAAGAGAATTGACTATGAAGGGTCATGAGGGAGTTTTTGAGCTGATGGAGATGTCCTAGACCTTGATTGTCCAGTTGGTTACCATGTATACATTCAAAGTGATTAAACTACACCATTAAAATCAGCAAGTTGTATTGTATGTAAACCATGCCTCAATAAGACTTATTTTTATTTTATTTTTGAGACAGAGTTTCACTCTTGTTGCCCAGGCTGGAGTACAATGGCACGATCTCGGTTCACTGCAACCTCTGCCTCCTGGGTTCAAGTAATTCTCATGCCTCAGCCTCTCGAGTAACTGGGACAACAAGTGCCCACCACATCCAGCTAATGTTTGTATTTTTAGTAGAGATGGGGTTTCACGGTGTTGGCCAGGTTTGTCTCGAACTCCTGACTTCAAATGATCTGCCCGTTTCTGGCCTCCCAGAGTGGTGAGATTACAGGCGTAAGCCACCATGCTCGGCCAACATTATGCATTTTAAATCTTTGAGGAAGAGCTATAACATCCAAGATTTCCCAAATTCACTTGACAAAGGATTTAATAAAAAAAAAAAATTTACACACCTGTTACAATCTTGGGGGAACAGGTAAAAAAAATTGCATGAGAGAATCGCCAATCTGGATAAAGCATTTCCCTCGTCATTGTTTCCCTTAAAATTCAAGTATCCTTGATACAAGAGCACATTCAGCCTGACACCTTCATGGGAACGGTTTAGGAGGTAATTTCCTGCAGATCGAAGGGCCAGGTGTTAGCAGAAAGGAGCACACTGGGTGAGGAAGAGGGTGCTGGGAAGGGAAGGGGAAGCTGGAACCTGAGTGGGCTTCCTACAAGCTGCAGTTACCCATCCTGAGAGACACTCTACCGGGTGCCAGGGAAAGGAGTCAGAGACGAGTGTGGTCCCTGCCCTCCAGGAGCTCGCAGCCTGGCCCACTCTTGTCGGGAGCCGTTCTGTCCCAGGATCCCATTGCCCACGCTGTTGCCCATGATTTTTCGCTCTGACTTCTCATTGCCTCCTCCTAGGAGAAGGGGGTGATTCTCTGGCTCTTGGATCTTATATACTCCTGCATACCTCCAGCCAAAGTGGTCACGAGCTTTAACTGGCAGGCTGTCCCCAGGCTCACTGATCACCAGAAAGGATCCAGCACTGGCCTGGGGAGTTCCGGTGGGTGACAGCAAAGGAAAAGAGTCTTCTACCTCATTTCATCTCAAACCATGTCCAAATTGTCCCTACTGCTGGTTGGGGGGAGGACAGCCTGCCCTGTGGCTCTGAGTCATGAGAAAACCAGAGGAGGGGTGAGCATCACAGGGACAGCTGCATGGAACATGCCTGCCTTATCAAGTGGACAAAGCCCTGTCCAGCCAGCTCTGCTCTTGCTGCCTGTCTCCCTCCTGCCTCTCTCATGTCTCCCTGACATGGCCCGCTGGCCCCTGTCCAGAAATAGCTGTCTCCAGGAAAGCAGAATGCATCTCAAGATTGGGACCCCCAAACTGTCTGATTCCAGAAACAGAGCTCTTAATTGCTGCACTAAACTCTTTAGTTCCATCCTCCCCCTCACCGAGGAAGGTGGCAGACCCAGGAATATAACAGACCATCCTCACGTCTTTGTTTATTCCATGCAACTTGCCATCATCCAGTCACAAAAGATCCCTAAGCCTCCGAGGCTTAGAAACAAAAGTACACAGGAAGTGACTGAGCCAGGAGTGGTAACACTGACTGCCCTCCATCTCTACCTCCCCTGATTTCTCAAGGGATGCGGTTAGAGAGGGCAAGCAGAGCCCCAGGACATTCTCTGAAACAGACCAAGTTGAAGGGAGCTTTGTCAGGCTGCCCATCACTTTCTACACCTGGCTCTGGGTGAGAGATTGGCCCTACCTCCCTATACAGTAGCCCACACAGTCACACTCACCTCCCTCGGCTCTGTGGCTGCCAGGCCTTGGACCATGACCTAGGCCCACAGTGAGACGCACCCATCCCAGACCTCACACATGAGCCAGGAACACAAACAATCAGGGAGAGCAGAGGGTCTGGTGGCAGCAGCAGCCTCCAGTTTCCAGGATGGCGGTGCCTCCCGGGGTAGTGGGAAAAAAACGTGGTGTCCTCTGCTGAGCAGTGCACAGTGGTGTCCTCACCAGGCTGGTTCTGTGACATGGCAGCAACTGACCTCCTAGTTTTCCTGGACCCTGGTAGCTTTCCCAGGCTGGTTCTAGAGCTTCCTCACAATTCTTCCCCTAATATACTTTAAGTAGATTTCATTGCTACTGAGAATGTTGACTCTCATCATGTGCAATACCCATTGCCTCTAAATTAGCAGTTGTCAAAATTTTTGGTCTAAAGATCTCTTTACACATTTTTCTTTTTTTTTTTTCTTTTTTTTTTTTTTTTTTTTGAGACATAGTCTGGCCCTGTCACCGAGGGTGGAGTACAGTGGCACAATCTCACTGCAACCTCCGCCTCCTGGGTTCAACCGATCCTCCCACCTCAGCCTCCTGAGTAGCTGGGATTACAAACACCTGCCACCACACCTGGCTAATATTGTATTTTTAGTAGAGATGGGGTTTCACCATGTTGTCCAGGCTAGTCTCAAACTCCTGACCTCATGATCCACCCGCCTTGGCCTCCCAAAGTGCTGACATTATAGAAGTGAGCCACTGTGCCCAGCCCCCTTTACACTCTTAAAAATTAAGAACCTTAAAGAATTTTGGGTGGGTTATATCTATTGATATTTACCATATCTTAAATTAAAACTGAAACACTTAAAAAAGATATCAATTCATTTAAAAACAATAAACTTATTGTACCTTAACATAAACGTGTAACATGTTAATATAAATTAGATGTTTTTATAAAAACTGTTTTCAAAAATTTAAAAAACTAGTGAAATGAGTAGCATTGTTTTGTTATTTGCAAATCTCTTTATTGGCTGGCTTAATAAAAGTCAGTTGGAGTCATATGTCTGGTTCTCCATTCAATCTGTTTTGATTTCACACATTGTGTAGCCTTTGGATAACTCCACTGTTAACTCACGACAGAGATTTTAAAAAGACAAGTGTTCTAGCGTCATCATAAAAAATAACCCATATGAGTTTCCAGAACACACTTTAAGAATCACTACTCTAAACCTTCCAAACTTATTTACAGGACTGACAAGCTTGCTAAAGATCGAGGCTGAGCTTGCCGAGGGGTCAAATGGCCATGGCACTTTACTGCTGATGAGAAGGTGGGAATACCGGCATCAGGCAGAAGCAATCACACCCCATCCCCACCAGTTCGTTCCAGGACGGCGGCACACCAATTCTGTTTTGTTCACTGCGCTATCCATAGAGGCTGGAACCCCCTGGTAGGCACTCAATAAGTATGTGTTGAATGAATGGTTGAAATAAATGCATGAATGTATATACGTATGAATATATATTTAAAGAATCTATCAAAAAATTTAATAGAAAGAAAACAGGAAAGTACAGAAACCTTGAGTGAAAAACCTCATCCTGGAACACCCAGCCTCCAGAATAGCAGCCAGACAGGCGCACCCTGACGGCCATTGCTCTACTTCACTCATCTGTTACCTCCGTGACTCTCAGGTGCTCCGCTTTGTCAGGTAAATGATCACATAGTAAGAAAATGGCTTATTCTTCAAGCATCACCCCTGTTGCTTGTGAATATCAAGTAGCTGTAATGCTTTTCCCAGGAATCTCCTGGAGATGAATTCCTCAAAACTATAGAATCCGTGAAGAGGCCAGGAAATTATCTAGTTTTTCACAGTTTCTTTCTTCCCCACAGAATCATTATTTCAAATGGAACCCTTACACCACACACCACAGGAGAATGAGGTTTTGCCCCAGATGAGGCAGGAAGGGAAGACCAGAGCTGGGTGGAATCCAGCTCATTCTTCCTCCTTTCCTCCCTAGGCCCCGCCCCATCCCAGGAGCCATTTGCAGCCACAGCCCACCCTAGACACACCCGGGAGGCACACGACATCCGTGGCAGCCTCTGCTTCCAGGTGGGCTAAGGTTCAACCTCATTCCCATCCCTGGACTCTGTAAGATACCCCTTGTGTCCTTAAACATTTTGCATTTGTTGCTTAAGCCAGTTTGAGGAGGGTTTTTGTCACTCGCAGCCAAAGTGGCCTTAATGTAGTTACTGGGCTTTCCCAAGTTCTCTAAGCTCAGCACTAGCCCATATGAGCTCTCCTGGGAGCCTGTGGACAGAGGATGGAGAAAAAGACAACAATTACAACCCATGCCCTTCTAGCTGACCAGCATGTTCCAGCCTACAGGGCAGGGGTCCTCCATACTAGATGAAATCAAGGTTAACCCCCTTACCTTTCTTCCAGTGAATGAAAGAGATGGAGAGAATTAAAAAAACAAAAACAAAAAAAAAACGCTTTCATTTTTGGCAAGATCTAAATGCAATTACAGCTCAGTAGATCCACAAGAAATTGACAAGAGCCAATCCTTTGCACAAGGCATGCTCTGATTTCACACCGTCAAATTATTTTTTAAAGGGCATTAATATCACAAGCTGATGACTTTTAGCCCTGAGCAAATGATGCATTTTAATGTTTCTTTACACATAGCTTTCAGCCCAAGTGAAGCTGTCTTCAGCAACGCATTAGCAAACATTTACATTTCAAAACTCAGCAGAGGGTTTTGTTAGATATTTCTTTTCATTTTTTTCATATATGCCTGGACAGATAAATCATATTTCACATGTTAAGTGGTGGGTAGCATTCTGTTTCCAACCCCTGGCATACTATTAGAAAATAGTGGCACCTGCTTTTCAGGCCTACAATCTAAAGATTGATTTTGAAAGGGAGGAAGAAATACAATGGCATCATCGAACACCGTCACTTTTGTGGCAGGCAGGCTCTTTTTGAAATGATAGTGTTTTCAGGTTTCTTTATTCCTCTGCACAAGGGAGGGCACCAGACATTTGGTGCCTTGTGCTGTGTGAGGGTCAGAGCAGGATCATCAGAGCAAACAAAACCCAGTGGTTAATGTTTTGTTTTCCAGGTGGAGCCTAAGCCAAAATGAGTGAAACTAGGGATGAGTGAAAATTAGGATCAATAGGGGGTAGGGGCTCATTTTTCATTTTACAAACACAAATGGATTCAGAATTGCAAAAATCAAGGTCTTGAGCACGCAGTCAAAAGCTGCTGCGTTATAAGTCATCTTACGGTACAGTCTAGACTCCGGACCAGAGTTTTCAAATGTACCCTAGTATAGTGATTCAAGCAATGCAAATTTTGCAGTCAGAAAGGTATGGGTTCAGTGAGACCCTGTAGAAGCTGCTGCAACTCTGTAAACTTCAATTTTTCCATCTGTAAAATGGGAAGAACAAGTTTACCGGTCCTTGTGGGTTACTGTTAAAATCCAAGGTGATAATCCATGCAATGGGGTTGGCATGGCCCCTGGCTCATTTTACCTACACAGTAAGAACTATGGGCTCTTGCCATCCTTCCTTCATAAAAGAAGCTTCCTGTCCAGGCCCCTTCACCATCTTCATCGCTTATGCTCACTTCTCTCCCCAGATCGACTGTGCACCCTCCTGCATACCTTGCAAGCCCTTCCAAGAATTTGAGCTAATCATTTGGAGAAGAGAAATGATAATAACAACAGTTCTAAAATAGGATTGCAGTCATGGCTTGTACAACTCTATGCCTTTACTAAAATCCGCTGAACCATACATGCACAGTGGAGGAGTATTGTGGATATGTGAAGTATACCTCACTAAAAACAAAAGAATCATCAAAAAGGGAAAGTTGTAAAGATTCGAAGAGATGAGTTGATAAAAATTAACAAATGGGTTGAAATCCCCCATTCTTGACTGCTCCTCTTGCATCTTTTATACAAAGGCCACCTGACGTGTCTGCCTAACTCCCTTGACCCTTCTACTCTGTGTCCCATAGTTGGGACAACTGACTGAGATTCTTAAGGCGGGAGACCCACCTCGTCTCTCTCCCTCAACAGAGGAAATCTGCTATCCTGCTCTGGGCTCACCTTTCCCTCTCCAGGTGACATCGATAATAAGGAACTCTATGGACATGAATGAGCTGGGGAGCTTCATGAAACTCAGACTCAAGAGGATTTGTTACTGAGCTGGGGGAGATCCACAAGGAATACAAGGTCCATTTTACTCAAGGTTCATGTGCCCTGCCCACTTATGTCTCACACGCTCATTCCTCCAGAATATGTATCTATCTTGCTTCTTCTCTGGGTACACAATGGGCCCTAGTTAGCTGTAATGGAGATGACATTCTCTTGAAAAATGCCATTTGCTGTGATGTTTGCTGCTCCCATCCTTCTGAGAGCAGCAGACATCTGGCTGTGGCTGAAATACGGCTCTTTGGCATCCCCAAGGCATCTTCCAGGCGCAGAGAGTGTTTCTGCTCCCTCTTCAGTCTCCATCACTGACCCACATGGGTGGGTGCAAACCAGCTTGTATTAAGGTGACCAAAAATGGAGAGAGAAGACAGCCCTCCCAGGTGCCTGAAGAGGACACACCAACCTTCTCAGCTTTCTAGAAGCCGCCCATGGCTCCGCTTTCTACTCTGGAACCCCACTACAAGTCCTCTCCCTTGCATTGAAATTGAACCCTGGACTCAAATTCCCACTTCCCATGGCTTTGCTCCTTGCTTGTGTCCTACTGAGTGTTCTCAGGATAAACAAGGTAGTTTCTGGCTGGGGTTTTTCTAACAGCTTTATCAACAAATTTAATACAAGGCAAAGGAAAATCACCTAGCCAACACTGCAAATAGAAAGAGCCTAGGAAGCTTCCCCTAAATTCTGTCTGTCTAAAGTTCCTTCCCTCTGTGAATTCTTGATGAATGGACACCTATCTCCTATAGACCTGTCTGATCATCCTCTTCTCCCTCCAGCCAGGGCTCTTTTCCCAACAAACCCCCATCCCCCTAATCATTAGCCCATAATGAGATTGGGCATCTAAGGAGTTTCTGGCCTCTGTGCCCTCTAGGTCTTTTCTGCCTTCGCTGATACCTCCAGCTCCATGCCTGCATTCCCACGACCCAGAACCCTCTGATTGGGATGCATGTCAGCCAGCTCTGGAATCCCAGGGGCCAGTCCTGCACCCCTGCTGTATGAGTCCATTCTCAGGCTGCTGATAAAGACATACCTGAGATTGCAAAATTTATAAGGAAAAAGAGGTTTAATGGACTCACAGTTCCACATGGCTGGGGAGGCCTCACCATCATGGCAGAAAGGGAAAGGCATGTCTTACATGGTGGCAGGCAAGCAAAGAATGAGAACCAAGTGAAAGGGGTTTCTCCTTATAAAACCATCAGATCTCGTGAGATTTATTCACTACCATGAGAACAGTATGAGGGAAACTGCCCCCATGATTCAATTATCTCCACTGGGTCCCTCCCCCAACACATGGGAATTATGGGAGCTACAATTCAAGATGAGATTTGGATGGGAACACAGCCAAACCATATCACCTGCTTTCTGCAAACTGATAACAGCCCCATCTGCTGTGCAGTTGTCCAAAACAGCTCCTACTCTTGTTGGGAGTGTGCCCATCACCCAGATGCCACTGAGGAGTACCTGTCTGGGTTCTCAGCAGGCTGGAGGAGGCCGTCCAGTCACACACCCATGAGGGGTCAATTCCAAATTCCAGGAGACAAGCAGTGAGCAGTTTTCCTTCAACCTCTCATCATCTCATCTCATCTCTCCTCCAGAACACCTGGAACCAAGCCCAGGGTGCTCTGAGGCAAAGGAAGGTGCCCTAGCAGTCTCCCTCACACCTTCCACTTCCAGCCAGCTCACTCATAGACCTCTGTCTTCCTCCCAGGTCTCCCCTTCTGGGAAGCTGCTGTCTGTTCCTGCAGCTGCTTCAGCAACTCCTGGAGAGTGGTTTGTAGCCAGCACCTGCAATTGCTCAAGACTGGTCTACCCTGATGGCCCATCCTCACAGCAGGAGCAGAGGAGGCTGACTCACCCATAATTCCCATTTATTGAGCCTCTGCACTCCCCTGGTCTCACTGGCTTCTGAGTAATTATGAAAGGAAGGCCTCAAGCCCCTGCTGTGGAGTCTCCCTTGGCTCCTTGACTGCTCCTCTCATGTCTTTTATACAAAGGCCACCTGACGTGTCTGCCTATCTCCCTTGACCCTTCTGCTCTGTGTCCCATAGTTGAGACAACTGACCGAGATTCTTAAGGCAGGAGACCCACCTCGTTTCCCTCAACAGAGGAAATCTACTATCCTGCTCTGGGCTCACCTTTCCCTCTCCAGGTGACATTAATAAGAAGGAACACAATGGACATGAATGAGCTGAGGAGCATGGGAAGGGTCTTATTGACCAGGTTCTTATTGGAGCCCTGATTTCTCCTTTGACTGAAGGATCTGTCTCGGGATTCAGAGGCTGCCTCTCACCCCTCCCGTGCCTGGAACAGACATCACTAATGGATCTCACCATATTCTCCTAGCTCAGTATTCTTTCCCGAACAGCACTCCTGGCAGCTGCTGTGACTATGGCTGGCACAATGGGTGACCTTGTTGGCCTCCCTTTCTGGGTGTGAGGTCCTCTACCATATGCTGCCTGGGATCTGCACATATGAAGGCATGATTTTTTTCTGCCCTCAGAAAATCTATTATTTAGTTGGAAAAAACAAGATCTATTGGTTTAAAATTATTTTCTTAAAGAACTAGACACTTACTTTGGGAGGCCGAGGCAGGTAAATCATGAGGTCAAGAGATCGAGACTATCCTGGCCAACATGGTGAAACCCTGTCTCTACTAAAAAATACAAAAATTAGCTGAGTGTGGTGGTGCATGCCTGTAGTCCCAGCTAATCGGTAGGCTGAGGCAGGAGCATTGTTTGAACCCGGGAGGCAGAGGTTTTAGTGAGCCAAGATCACACTACTGCACTCCAGCCTGGTGCCTGGTGACAGAGCAAGACTCTGTCTCCAAAAAAAAAAAAAAAAAAAGAACTAGACGCTCTGGTTGACTAATGCTTTTTTTTTCTTTTTTTAAAGGAAGGCTAAAGTTAGTGGGGTAACCAGGGCTGGCCAAGACTTAATGAATGCCTGTATGAGGCAGGATAAGACCTAGATTTTTCTCTAATGGTGATCAGTTAAGAATGTGAGAGAGGAACCTTGGAAACAGCGACTTTGAATCACACAGACCCAGTTTAAATTTCAGCTCTACTTTCAAGCCACATTACCTCCTCTTTCCTAAGTCTCAGTCTCCCTGTCTGTGAAATGGGAGCAACAATATCTAAAACATAGGGCTGATGTGAGCATTAAATGAAAAAATATATATGGAAGTCCCAAATTCCTATCTGTAGCCCTGGCCTCTCCCCAAGCTCTGACTTGTAAATCCAGCTGCTCCCCCTCCCCCTACCCTGTTGGGAGCCTGCAGCATCACACGCTGGCCATGGCCAAAAGAGATGCCAGTTGCCTCCTGAGCCTGGTCCTCCCACAACCCTTCTCCTCTCATTCAGTCTCATCAGCATCCACACAGGTGCCCATACCCCAAACCTCAGGGTCCCCTGATCCCCCCTTTCTCTCTCATTATCGCCAGTATCAGTTCACTGGTAGCCCTGCCAGTCCCAACTCCAATGATGTCCTAAGTCCATTTGCTTCCTTCTATCTCCACCAAGGCCACCCCAGGCTCTCTGAACTTTGCAATGGCCCCCTCCCTCTACTGCACCCACACCTGTGCCCCATGACCTGTTCCTCACAGAGCATCCCACTGGCTTGGACTCCCCATGGCACTAAGAATAAAACCCAGACCCCCTTCCATGACCTCCATAGTCCTACTGAGGTCCTGCTAAGCCTCAGCCTACCTCCAGACTTCACATCCTGCCACACACTCCGTGAATGACTGATTAAACAAATGTCTGCTTAATATATGTTAGTCTCCACCTTCCTTTACTTTCTAGAAGAAAAATGAAAACATTTATATAGCACCTCAGGGTTGTCCTGATAGGGATCAGTTTACCCCACCCTGAAGCACTTCTCCACCTCCCCGATCAGTGGAAAAATTAGAGTCATTGCCTCCACTGCTAGTCACAGTTTTCTACCTAGGGCTTAAGCTTTGTCTTCCAACATCATCCGTTCTTCTAAGTTCACACTGTTTTCATTGTGCACCTATGTGCCACCACACCGGAAAAAAAGCAAAGCAAGACCTGCAGAAGTAATGGAAACTCTTTGATGCCCCCTTGTGGTCATGTCTAGTTAGCCGGCGGAGACGGGACTGCAGGCTGCTCTGGGGTCTCTGCGGAGCGGAGCCTGAAGCTGGAAACAGAAGTCCTTCCAGGTGCCGACCTTAGAGATGTACGTCCTCCACCCCCAGGGCGAGGCATCCAGATAGAAATGCTTGACAGTCAACTTCTCTTAAGTCTCAGATTCCTGGTTGTTAAAATGAGTATGATCATTCCTCAACCATCCAAGGGTGTTGTGAAGCTACACCATGAGATCATCTGTACTTTTTCTGTTGCTTAAAAAAAAAAAAAAGCAAATTCCAGTACTCGATCGTCACAAATTCTACAATGTTTCTCCTGCCTCTGCACCCTTGTCTGTTCCTACAAACTTTCTGTAATCCCCAAATGAGTCAGGCAGGATGGCAGTGAGGACGTGCTTGAGATAATGTGTCTGACAGCGGTGCCATATGCTGCTCGGCATCATACAAAAATGTACCGGAGAAAATGTCAGTGGCAAGCCTCGGCAAGTGGGGAGGCAGAAAGGTGGGGGTGCTGCCGTCTCCCCGGGGGGAAGCTTGAGAGCAGACACTGGGTTCTGGCATTGGCAAAGAACTAGGAGGTCCCGTGAAAAGTCAAGTATCTGTAATTATGAAAATTACCCCTAATCTCCTGAGTTTCCAACTCTTTTAGAATTCCAACATGAAAGATATTCACTTTTGCACTCAAGCCTATTGAAGTGTTTGTACCAAAGAGGTCCTTAATAAATAGGCAATGTGTGAATGAGTTAATAAATGAGTGCATAAACTTGATTTGGAGGAAAGGTTGGCGGTATCTGCAGCCTCTCACTCTGAAGCTGCTTACTTATTTTCTTTTTTCTTTTTTTTTTTTTTTTGAGATGTACTCTCACTCTATCACCCAGACTAGAGTGGAGTGGCACAATCTCAGCTCACTATAACTTCCACCTCCAGGGTTCAAACGATTCTCTTGCCTCAGCCTCCTGAGTAGCTGGGATTATGGGCGCCTGCCACCACACCTGGCTGATTTTTGTATTTTCAATAGAGATGGGGTTTCACCATGTTGGTCAGGCCGGTCTGGAACTCCTGACCTCAAGTGAGCCACCCGCCTTGGTCTCCCAAGGTGCTGGGATTACCGGCAGGAGCCACTGCACCTGGCCCTGAAGCTGCTTACTTTCTAGCCCTATTCAAGCCCAAGGACACTGTTTGTGTCTCCTGCAATCAGCTTCTTCTACATCTCTTGAGTACAGTGAAAAAAGGATCATGGCTGATTTTGTCATCAATGCCTGGAGCCTTTAAATCCCTCTCTCTGCACAGTTAATTTTGCATTATCTGCCTATTACATGGTTTTAATCTGATTAAAGAAAATCTACCTAACAGTGAAAATGGACAACTTTTTCTTCCAGATAAGTAGTTCTTAACTCTGGCTGACCATTACAATGGGCTGGAAAGCTCGTATACACACACACACACATAGCCAGGCCCCATCCCAGACCTATTAAATTAAAACCTCTATGTCTCAGGGCCTGGGCATCAGCATTTTTGAAATCTCCTTAGCTTGTTCTAACGTGCATCCAGGGTTAAAAACCCCTGCTGTGAAAGCGCTGGCCTTCGCCCAGAGAGCACAGACTCACCAATTCTAAATGAAACAAAAGCAAGCTTTTATGTTGCCTCCCAGGCACCCTCAGGCCCAAGCCAGGAAGAAAAGGAAGATTCTCAAGCCCAGGGGTGATAAAGAGTTCCGTGATCACTCCTGCTTGGATACTTTGCTTGTTAATGGCCAAGAAGGGAAGGGGACCCCAAAAAGCTGGATCTGCCTTGACCAGGTTGAACAGAGGCAGCAGTTTGGGAGCAGGTTCCAGCAGATGTGATGGCGTCAGCACAGGCTTCGGTGTAGCTATGCCCGTGCGGTCTGGCTTGCAACACAATGATGGGGAAGGGAGGGGGAGTGGGGGCACTAACTGGGTGGAAACTGGACTTTCAATGCAAATAGCCAGATGTTGAGAGGATGCTTCCTGTGCCTAAGGAACCCACTATTCATTTACAATCATGCTTTCAAAAGCCACTCATATATTTCACACATGACACATAAACCTAAATTCAATCTGCTATATTGTAATTTCTTGCTTTTAATTTAAGGCCTCAGGCTTTAGCTAATTTAAGGGACAATCTGGTGACAAAGAGACAATCTTTTTACAAAAACATCATTAGGATCGGCACCACTCCCCAAATTTAGAGCACAATGGGGACTTTACAAATCTTATCTGAACTTGAAAAGCCTTCTAAGATCTGCACCTGAGCCACATAAAATAAAATCCATCTACCAGGTTGCAAATCATGACAGCGTCCATCTCTTATTTTCCACCAAGCCGTTCGTTCATTTAAAGTCTCTGTGCTCTTAAACAATGGATGGCAGCCTTTGAAATTGCAGAATAAACATGAGCACGATTCATCCCTTTATTGTGCTCAAACAGTGATCTAAGCCACGTCCTGGTGGTTCTCCGAGAGAACAGCAGTCCTCGGTTCATCAGCAAGCCCCAAGCTGAGATCAGAAGTCCCATCCCTGGCTCGAATACCAGTTGCTTGTCACTGACAGACAGGAGTATGGACAGACCAGTCCTTGGTGTCTGATGGAAACATGAGGGAGACAGGCCCAGGGAAGTGGAGGCACTGGCTCAAAGGGACGAAATGCCAGCTGGAGTTTCTCCTGATTGCATCAGCCAGATCCAAGCAAGTGCTCTGAGCCCAAGTGTCCCACACAGGGCAAGGCCTTCAGAGGAACTTTTGACCATAGCGAAGAGTAAGTCACAGTCACTGACACTGATTTTCTGAGCGCTCGTTACTGGATCTACTGCAAAATAGCCTGCGCTTTCAAAATGCATCACTTCCCTTTGTCTCACCCTCAACTCCCCATCCTCACCTACTTCCCCCTCTGTCCTTCATAAGTGCCTGCCACATAGAGGGCACTCCATAAACATTTGTACCAAAGTTCCCAAATCGCAAATAAGCAACCCTCCATTAGAAAGCTGACCCAGGCAGGGCACGGTGGCTCACACCTATAATCCCAGCACTTTAGGAGGCCAAGGAGGGAGAATGCTTAAAACCAGAAATTCCAGACCAGACTGGGCAACATAACAAGACTCTGTCTCTGCAAAAAATATAAAAATTAGCCAGGCATAGTGGTGCACACCGACTACTCGGGAAGCCGAGGTGGGAGGATCGCTTGAGCCTAGGAGGTCAAGGCTGCAGTGAGCTGTGACACAGCTCACTGGGTGACACAGCCTGGGTGACACAGCAAGACCCTGTTTAAAAAAAAAAGAAAAGAAATCTAACCCATAAAACAAGATAGAAAGAAATCCAGCATACATTCTCTTCTTTTATGAGAAGATTTTTTTGTCCAGAACTCTTTTACTCACTGTAAGCACTCAGTCTTAAACAATCAGAAACTCCCTAAAGAGTGAAGAAAACAGCCATTGCTAGAACCACTGTCTGCACACAGCTGAATGGCCCTGAGGCCCCACAGTGGGGAGCAGGAGTCTTGTGATTAAATGGTTCAGTGAGTGAAAGCCTCCTATGTGTAAGTCCTGGTAATTCTGACTTTCACGTCCTCCTTCTACCAAAGAATGGGATTTAGTTAAAAAATCTCTAAGACAGGAAGACAAAGGTGAACAGGAGGTGGTCTCTACTTTGGAAGAACTAACGTGGAGATGGAAAAGATGAGTGTTTGTTTATTTGCTCAGTAAAGCGCCTACTGAGTGTCTGCTATGTGCCAGGCACAGAATAGCCACAGTCTCTACCACGTCAAATTTAGGATTTATGGAAATACAAAGGAGTCCACCCATCACACAGACAATTGTGAAACTGCTTCCGAGGCAAATGTGAAAGGGAAGAGGGACCCAGTAAGAAACACCCATGACTGGGAGATGGAGCCAGGTTAGAGTGTCCATGACAGACAGGGAGATGGGGCCCGGTGAGAAGTGCTCATGACAGGGAGCTGAGACCAGGTAAGAAGTGCCCAAGACAAGGAGATGGGTCCCAGTGAGAGGTGCCCATGACATGGAGATGGGGCCTGGCCAGGCACTCAGCAGAACTCCAGGCAAAGGACACTTGAACGAAGGTCTAAAGGATGTAATGGAGATAATGTGGTGAGGAGCAGTTGGGACGGTGCTCTAGACAGTGGGAACCGTCCACCCTGGAGCTCAAAGCACTATGCCGAGGGCCCGCCAGTGAGGCCAGGAGAGCTGGTAAGACCTGGACCCCGATGGCCCCCACAGGTCTTGTAAAGCAGTTGGGGGTTCTCTCCTAAGGGAATAAAGTTAGGTTTTTATTGGGGGGAAGGTGCAGAAGTGGGGGTTGGAGGTGAACTAATCAGAACTGTTTTTAGAAAACATGACTCTGGCTGGGCACGGTGGCTCACGTCTGTAATCCAAGCACTTTGTAGGCCAAGATGGGCGGATCACCTGAGGTCGGGAGTTCAAGACCAGCCTGACCAACATGGTGAAACTCCGTCTTAAAAAAAAAAAAAGAGTATCAGTCTCTTAGTAAGCAAAAGCACCAGAAATCCTTCTCTACAAAAAGAGATCGAGACCATCCTGGCCAAGATGGTCAAATCCCATCTCTACTAAAAATACAAAAATTAGCTGAGTGTGGTGGCACATGCCTGTAGTCCCAGCTACTCAGAAAGCTGAGGCACGAGAATCGCTTGAACCCAGGAGATGGAGGTTGCAGTGAGCCGAGATCCCGCCACTGCACTCCAGCCTGGTGACAAAGTGAGACTCCGGCTAAAAAAAAAAAAAGAAAAGAAAAGAAAAAGATGACTCTGCTTCTTGGTGAGTGGATAGGAAAGACGCCACAGTGATGTGGGCCAGGCAAGATGGGGGTTCCATTTATGTAGCTATTAAGTGGGGTTGGGAGCTGGGCTTTTAGGTCATCATGGAGGATGAAAATCACACGTGATTAACATTATCCTCAAAAATTCCTTAGCCACTAAAAATCAGTAAAGTGACATCTCCAGGAGGCCCAGCCCAGCCAGCATTGGAATCGATCACCGATTCTTTGATGGAGCCCCCGATTAAGTTAGCTGTGGTTGGGGTCAAGGTAATAAGCTATAGATTAAATAAGCTAGCTATCTAATAATTGAACACTTGGTTCTCATCCAGCTTGGAGAGATGATGCCCCTCCTGGAAGGCGGTGGGAACCAAGCCTGAGCAAGGAACAGCAGATTCACACCTTTGATTTCACATTCACTCCAGGGCACATTCTCCACCACTGCATGAATCGGCTTGGGCTGCCATAACAAAATGCCAAGACCGGGTGGCTTAAACAACAGGAATCTCTTCTCTCACCACTCTGGAAGCCTGAGACCAAGGTGTTGGCAGAGTTTGTTTCTCCTGGGGCCTCTCTCCTTGGCGTGCAGACGGCTGCCCTCTCACTGCGTGCTCACCTGGCCTTTTCTCTGTGCACATGCATCCCTGGTGTCTTTTTGTGTGTCCAAATGTCCTCTTCTTATAAGGGCACATGTCAGCATGGATTAGAGCTCACCCCAAGTACCTCATTTTAACTGAATCGCCTCTTTCGAGGCCCTACCTCCAAACAGAGTCACATTCTAAGACACTGAGGTTAGGGTTTCAACTTATAAATTTGGGGGAGATAAAAGCAAAAATCTCTCTCTCCACCTTTCCCCTTCCCTCTCCCTCTTCTCTGTCTCCAGCAGGTAGCATTGCATTGCAGTAAGGTCAATGCATACACCAGAAACATGAGCTATTTCAAGGCACAAGGCCCATGCTGACTAGATGGCAGGTATGGCAAATGGCTCACATTGACAGGACAGTGAGTACACAGAGAACCGAGAAGGCCAACTGGTAGGCACAACGGCAGGCGTGACTTCCGAGGGCACGCATGAGAAAGGTGTAGTCCTCCTAACACAGCAGGCAGTGCATAGAGGAGCTTGGCAATTCTCAAGTGCCTGGGATGTGCCCAGGTGTGTGTGTGCTGATAGCAGGAGAGCATTCACACCGTGGAAGCAGGAGACAGACTGGCTGGAGGTGAAGTCAGATTGGTCAGTCCTTAGGAGGCATCCAATGCTACAGCAGTGAGCATGGACTTTACCACGTAGATGTTGTAAATACATTCAGAACTTTAGAGTCTAGGGATGGCACAGTGAGGGAGGAGAAGGGACTGCTTAATGCAAGCAGTCAATCAGAGGTATCAGAAATTTGCAAAGAGCTGGAGACTTGAGGGTGACATAAGACTTCCCGCAATGTTCTGTTCAAAGTCAAGGTCGAAAATAGCTATTATGATCTCAGTCTGAATACCCTGCCCCAAAACACCAGCACCGTCACATGACTCACCACCAGCTTCCAGCCACTAATCAAAGTACAAAAAACCAGACCTCATGCTGACAAAAATCAATTTCTCTTTTGCCCTTTGCTTTTTTACAAATGATCTAGATTTTCCAAGTGCAGTAGAAGAAATAAGGTAACTTTTCCAATAAGATTATTTCATGCAAGAAACAGTCTCCTTTTCAATAAATAGTTTTAAACCATTCTCCCTGGTTTATGAATCACACTGCTCTCTGAAGATATATAAATATCAGGTAGCAGTTTTATTTCCTGGGAGTGGGGAGCATTGGTTTAATAAGGAGGAGAGAGGCAGGGTGATAGACTCCTAGAGATGAAGCAAGATCTATTAGATCATCTTGGCCATTTCACTGGGCCTGCCTGAGATTGCTCCCAGCTGCATTGGCATATTCACTGCCTCTCGGGCTAGTCCAGTTTTAAGTGATTTAAGGGTAATATATTAAGGACTCATGACCGGCTATAAAGAGATGCTTCTTCCTGAGACACCAGTGAGGGTTTCACTGTAATTGTAGATGGATGCTCATCCTACCAGAGGTCGGAGGGCACCTTGCTGTCCTTCAGGCCGTACCACATCAGGGCCACAGCAGTCATGCCCATCTGGACAGTGGTCACCATCCTAGGAAAAGTACAGTGTCATGTGCATTTATCAAATCCTGAAAGCAACCATGGGCTCTGCTGCTGAATAAAGACCTACATTCTTGATATAACAGCACTCAGTACAGAACTTGTCATGATGTTTCTTTCTAAGCCTGATTTGTATACTAGGTGGGAGGCAGACCTCAAGCACCTGGACTGGTGTTAGGGTAGCAGGGTGGAGTAGGGCAGATATAATCACCTTCCCCTCTTCCCTATTTAATAGCGTGCATATTCCCCACCCCCACCCCCCACCTCCTGTGAGTCCTGGGAGGGATCCCTCACAGGCTTGGGTCTCCAGCACTAGGAAGATCCTGTCTCACACACCCTCATTCCACTTTGGCCCACAGGATCAAAATGCTGTGAATGCATTTTAACCATTAGAAAGCCTTGGCGGCCCAGGCTTAGAAACAGAACAGGCAAAAAGAAACAGGGTTACTCAAGGGGAGATATCCAAGATGGCCGAATAGGAACAGCTCTAGAGTGCAGCTCCCAGCAAGAAGAACCCAGAGGGTGAGTGATCACTGCATTTCTAAATGAGTTTTTACTGCCCACAGACCAGGAGATTCCCGAGCTGAAAAGCACAACAAGTTTCCACCACGGCTGTTTCAGCTAGGTCTGTGCACAAAAACTCACACAAATCCAGGTGGCCATTTCAACTGGCATCTGGAACGCCTGGAATACAGAGCCGCTCATTCAACTGAAAAACAGGGGGCTGAAACAGGGAGTCAGGTGATCTGGCTCAGCAGGTCCCACTGCCAACAAAGACCAGCAATCTGAAATGCTCTGGATATTGAGAGTTTTGCAGCAAGTGCAGCTGGACCAAGGATGGTCCAGATCAGTGGGGGGAAGGGCATCAGCCATTACTGAGGCAATCCACCACTACCGAGGCAGTCCATTACCAAGGCAGTCCACCATTACCAAGGCAGTCTGCCATTACCAAGGCAATCCGCCTTTACTGAGGCAGTCTGCCATTACTGAGGCAGTCCGTAATTACTGAGGCAGACCACCATTACAGAGGCAGTTCTAACTGTAACTCCGTAAACAAAATCACAAGGAAGTTCACACAGCAGCTGGGCAGAGCCCACAGCACATCAACAATGCCTCTGCTGCCAGACTGTGACTAGACTACCTCCTAGCTTGGCAGGGCATCTCTGTAAAAAGGCAGCAGCATGTCAGGAACATATAAATAAAGCCCCACCTTCCCAGGACAGAGCACCTGAGGAAAAAGGCAGTTATGAGTTCCACTGCAGCAGACTTAAATGTACCTGCCCAGCAGCTCTGAACAGAGCAACGGAGTTCACAGCTCAGCACTTGAGATCCTAAAAGGGACGGAGTGTCTCCTCAAGCAGCTACCCAACCCCATATATCTAAAGAGATGCCTGAAAAAGGAGAGCTCATGCTGATGTCTGGCAGGTACCCTTCTGGGACAAAGATAACAGAAGAAAAAAACGGCAGCAACCCTTACTGTTCTGCAGCCCCTGCAGGTGATCTCCAGGCAAGCAGGGTCTGGAGTGAACCTCCAACAGTCCTATAGAAGAGGGACCTGACAGTTAGAAGGAAAACTAAAAAACAAAACTTCATCATCAACAAAAAGGACATCCACTCAGAGACCCCATCCGAAAGTCACCAGCTACAAAGACCACAGGTAGATAAATCCAGAAAGATGGGAAGAAACCAGCACAAAAAGGATGAAAACACCAAAAACCAGAATGCCTCTCCTCCTCCAAGGGATCACAACTTCTCACCAGCAAGGGAACAAAATCGAATGGAGAATGAGTCTGATGAATTGACAGAAACAGGCTTCAGAAGGTGGGTAATAACAAACTTCTCTGAGCTAAAAGAACATGTTCCAACCCAATGCAAAGAAGCTAAGAACCTTGAAAAAAGATTTGACGAAATGCTAACAAGAATAAACAGCCAAAAGAAGAATATAAATGACTTGATGGAGCTGAAAAAGACAACACAAGAACTTCACGAAGCATACATAAGTTTCAATAGCCAAATCGACCAAGCAGAAGAAAGGATATCAGAGATTGAAGATCAACACAATGAAACAAAAAGAGAAGGAAAGATTAGAGAAAAAAGAGTGAAAAGAAATGAACAAAGCCTCCAAGAAATATGGGATTATGTGAAAAGACCTATTTAAGTTTGATAGGTGTACCTGAATGTGACGGAGAGAATGAATCCAAGCTGGAAAACACTCTTCAGGATATTATCCAGGAGAACTTCCCCAGCCTAGCAAGGCAGGCCAACATTCAAGTCCAGGAAATACAGAAAACACCACAAAGATATTCCTCAAGAAGAGCAACCCCAAGTCACATAATCCTCAGATTCACCAGGGTTGAAACTAAGGAAAAAATACTAAGGGCAGCCAGAGAGAAATATCAGGTCACCCACAAAGGGAAGCCTATCAGACTCACAGTGGATCTCTTGGCAGAAACCCTACAAGCCAGAAGAGAGTGGGGGCCAATAGTCAACATCCTTAAAGAAAACAACTTTCAACCTAGAATTTCACATCCAGCGAAACTAAGCTTCATAAGTGAAGGAGAAATAAAATCCTTTACAAACAAGCAATTACTGAGAGATTTCATCACCACCAGACCTGCCTTAAAAGAGCTCCTGAAAGAAGCACTAAACATAAAAAGGAACAACCAGTACCACCCACTTCAAAAACGTACCAAATGGTAAAGACACAATGAAGAAACTCCATCAACTAATGGTCTGAACAACCAGCTAGCATCAAAATGGCAGGATCAAATTCACACATATAACAATATTAACTTTAAATGTAAATGGGCTAAATGCCCCAATCAAAAGACACAGACTGGCAAATTGGATAAAAAGTCAAAACCTATGGGTGTGCTGTATTCAGGAAACCTATCTCACATGCAAGGACACACATAGGTTCAAAATAAAGGGGTGGAGGAAGATTTACCAAGCAAATGGAGACAAAAAAAAAAAAAAAGCAGGATTTGCAATCCTAGTCTCTGATAAAATAGATTTTAAACCAACAAAAATCAAAAGAGACAAAGAAGGGTATTACATAATGGTAAAAGGATCAACGCAACAACAAGAGCTAACTATCCTAAATATATACGCACCCAATACAGGAGCACCCAGATACATAAAGCAAGTTCTTAATGACCTACAAAGAGACTTAGACTCCCACACAATAATAGTGGGAGACTTTAACACTTCACTGTCAATATTAGACAGATCAACAAGACAGAAAATTAACAACGATATCCAGGACTTGAACTCAGATCTGGACCAAGGAACCTAATAGACATATACAGAACTCTCCACCCCAAATCCACAGAATATACATTCTTCTCAGCACCACATTGCACCTACTCTAAAACTGACCACATAATTGGAAGTAAATCACTCCTGAACAAATGCAAAAGAACGGAAATCATAACAAACAGTCTCTCAGACCACAGTGCAATCAAACTAGAATTCAGGATTAAGAAACTAACTCAGAACCACACAACTTCATGGAAACTGAACTGGCTCTTGAATGTTGACTGGATAAACAATGAAATGAAGACAGAAATAAAGATGTTCTTCGAAACCAATGGGAATGAATACAAAACATATCAGAATCTCTGGGACACATTTAAAGCAGTGTCTAGAGGGAAATGTATAGCAATAAATGCCCCCATGAGAAGCAAGGAAAGATCTAAAATCGACACCCTATCATCAAAATTGAAAGAGAGGAGCAAGATCAAAACAACTCAAAAGCTAGCAGAAGAAAAGAAAGAACTAAGGTCAGAGCAGAACTGAAGGAGATAGAGACACACACACAAAAAAACCCTTCAAAAAATCAATAAATCCAGGAGCTGGTTTTTTGAAAAGATCAACAAAATAGACAGACCACTAGCCAGATTAATAAAAAAGAAAAGAGATAAGAATCAAAGAGATGCAATAAAAAATTATAAAGGTGATAGATATCACCACCGATTCCACAGAAATAAAACTACCATCAGAGATTACTATAAACAACTTTATGCACATAAACCAGTAAATCTGGAAGAAATGGATAAATTCCTGGACATTTGCATCCTCCCAAGCCTAAAACAGAAAGAAGTTAAAACCCCAAATAGACCAATAACAGGGGCTAAAGTTGAGGCGGCAATTAAGAGCCTACTAACTTAAAAAAGCCCAGGTCCAGACAGGCTTACAGATGAACTGTACCAGACATACAAAGAGGAGCTGGTACCACACCTTCTGAAATTATTCCAAACAATAAAAAAAAGAGGGAATCCTTCCCAAATCATTTTATAAGACCAACATCATCCTGATACCAAAACCTGGCAGAAACTCAACAAAAAAAGAAAACTTCAGGCCAATATCCATGAACTTCGATGCAAAAATCTTCAATAAAATACTGGCAAACTGATTGCAACAGCACATCAAAAAGCTTATCCATCACAATCAAGTAGGCTTCATCCCAGGGATACAAGGCTGGTTTAACATACACAAGTCTATAAATGTAATCCATCACATAAACAGAACCAAAGACAAAAACCACATGATCATCTCATTAGATGCAGAGAAGGCCTTTGACAAAATTCAACAGCCCTTTAGGCTAAAAACTCTCAACAAACTAGGTATGGATGGAACGTATCTCAAAATAATATAAGCTATTTACGACAAACCCACAGCCAATATCATACTGAATGGACAAAAATGGAAGCATTCCCTTTGAAATCTGGCACTAGACAAGGATGCCTCCTCTCACCACTCCTATTCAATATGGGATATTGAAAGTTCTAGCCAGAGCAATCAGGCAAGAAAAAGAATAAAGGGTATTCAATTAGGAAAGGAGGAAGTCAAATTGTCTCCATTTGCAGACAACATGGTTGTATACTTAGAAGACCCCATCTTCTCAGCCCAAAATCTCCTTAAACTGATAAGTAACTTCAGCAAAGTCTCAGGATACAAAATCAATGTGCAGAAATCACAAGCATTCCTGTACACCAATAACAGACTATAAGAGAACAAAATTAAGAGCAAACTCCCATTCACAATTGCTACAAAAAAAATAAAATACCTGAGAATACAACTAACAAATGACATAAAGTACCTCTTCAAGAACTACAAACCACTGCTCAAGGAAATAAGAGAGGACACAAACAGATGGAAAAACATTCCACGCTCATGGTTAGAAAGAATCAGTATTGTGAAAATGGCCATACTGCCCCAAGTAATTTACAGATTCAATGCTATTCCCATCAAGCTACCTATGACCTTCTTCACAGAACTGGAAAAAACCACCTTAAACCTCATATGGAACCAAAAGAAAGCCCAAATAGCCAAGAAAATCTCAAGCAAAAAGAGCAAAGCTGGTGGCATCATGCTACCTGATTTCAAACTATACTACAAGGCTACAGCCATCAAAATAGCATGGTACTGGTACCAAAACAGAGATATAGGCCAATGGAACAGAACAGAGGCCTCGGAGGCAACACCACACATTTACAATGATCTGATCTTTGACAAACCTGACAAAAACAAGCTATGGGGAAAGGATTCCCTGTTTAATAAATGGTGTTGGGATAACTGGCTAGCCATGTGCAGAAAGCAGAAACTGGACCCCTTCCTGATACCTTACACTAAAATTAACTCCAGATGGATTAAAGACTTAAACATAAGATCTAACACCATAAAAATCCTAGAAGAAAACCTAGGCAAAACCATTCAGGACATAGGCATAGGCAAGGACTTCATGACTAAAATACCAAAAGCATTGGCAACAAAAGCCAAAATAGACAAATGGGACCTAATCAAACTCCACAGCTTCTGCATGGCAAAAGAAACAATCATTAGAGTGAATTGGCAACCAACAGAATGGAAAAAAAAGTTTTGCAATCTATCCATCTGACAAAGGGCTAATACCTAGAATGTACAAATAACTAAAACAGATTTACAAGGAAAAAACAAACCCATTCAAAAGTGGGTGAAGGACATGAACAGACACTTTTCAAAAGAAGGCATCTATAAGGCCAAGAAAGATATGAAAAAATGCTTATCATCACTGGTCATTAGAGAAATGCAAATCAAAACTACACTGAGATACCATCTCATGCCAGTTAGGATGACGATCATTAAAAAATCTGGAGACAACAGATGCTGGAAAGGATGTGGAGAAATAGGAACACTTTTACACTGTTGGTGGGAGTGTAAATTCATTCAATCATTGTGGAAGACAGTATGGCAATTCCTCAAGGACCTAGAAACTGACACAAGAACAGAAAATCAAACACTGCATGTTCTTACCCATAGGCAGGTGTTGAACAATGAGAACACATGGATATAGGGAGGGGAGCATTACACACTGGGGTCTGTTGAGGGAGGACGAAGGGAGGGACAGCAGTGGGTAGTGAGGTTAGGGAGGGATAATAGGGGGAGAAATGCCAGATATAGGTGACTGGGGGATGGAGGCAGCAAATCACATTGCCATGTATGTACCTATGCACCAATCCTGTATGATCTACACATGTACCCCAGAACCTAAAGTACTTCATATATATAGTATATATAGTACTTTTTTTCATATATATATATATATATATATATATATATATATGAAAAAAAAAGAAACAACTCACCAGGAACTCTGGTATGAAAGTAGTGCTTGTTCATTACAGCCAAGTTAAGAAATACAGATAAACAATGAGAGAAAATAAAGTCACTCATTCACCCCCCCAGAAAAAAAAAGAAACAGGGTTACTCAACTAAGGAACTGGAGGCCATCTATGCAAACCTTGGAATTATAATAATCACTAGATTTAGCAAGCACATATTACACACATGTGTATAATCTCTCCTTTATTAATAGCATCCTAGGGTAATTGCTATTATTCATATTTTACAGGTCGGAAAACTGAGGTTTAGGGCAGTTAAATCATCCACCCTCATGTTCATAGCCCTCTCCCTGACCCACTCAAACAGCAGTGCTTCACCCTCTCATAGACTTGTCACTGCTCTTCATTTGGATCATTGTGGCAGTGGCATCCCATGATGTACGCAGATAGGAAGGCCTGGACTCTGCTGTGGGATTTATCTACTACAGGAGAAGTTAAAAGTTACCTCTCCCAGTAACTTCAATAAGCCTTTCTTTATAGTAAGCACAGGAGAAACTCCTTCCAGCCTCGGTACCTAATACAGCTGCATGTCTATTGAGCAATTAGTTTCTTTTTTATCTTCAGAATCACCAAAACCTAAAACTGATGAGATTTTCCTTTTTGCATTTGTAGCTAGAAAACTTAGGGATAACATTTCTATCCCACTTCTAGCAACATGCACAAGACATTCTGCCACGTAATTGCCAGGTAACAAAAATAGAAGGCTGGTTTTTCTTTCTATTTTTATTACTTTCTCTCCTCCCACCCCTACTTTCCTCACTTAAAATACTTTTTGCCTTATTGGCATAATATGCATTTTTGTAAGTCACAACAAGTAATTTTTGAAATGAGATGAGATACAAATGTTTTAAAAAGTAAAAATACTTAAAGAATGGTCACAAAGGTGTGCATGCCTTATGAAATGGAGAAATTCATACAGCTACACACTTATAAATTATATACCTTTATGAATGCATGTTATACTTCAACTTAAACATTTATTGAAAAGCGAAACCGATGGAGTAGGTATCTCCAAGAGTTCATCCCTCCACAGAAATATCAAAAAATCAAGGAAAAAACATCAGCGTTACTTTGTTAGAATGTTGAAAAGCAATCCAAAGTTTATAGCAACCAGGTAAATGTGGAATAAAGAGAAAGGCCATGGAATATTATGCAGCCATCAAAAATGATGAGTTCGTGTCCTTTGTAGGGACATGGATGAACCTGGAAACCATCATTCTCAGCAAACTGACACAAGAACAGAAAATCAAACACCACATGTTCTCACTCATAGGTGGGTGTTGAACAATGAGAACACATGGACACAGGGAGGGGAGCACTACACACTGGGGTCTGTTGGGGGGAAATAGGGGAGGGACAGTGGGGGGTGGGGAGTTGGGGAGAGATAGCATGGGGAGAAATGCCAGATATAGGTGAAGGGGAGGAAGGCAGCAAATCACACTGCCATGTGTGTACCTATGCAACAATCTTGCATGTTCTTCACATGTATCCCAAAATCTAAAAGGCAATTTAAAAAAGAGAGAGAGAAAGGTAATTTTAAAGTGGCAGAAAGACTTTGTGACTTTTTTTTTTTTTTTGAGACAGAGCCTCACTCTGTTGCCCAGGCTAGAGGGTTCAAGCAATCCTCCTGCCTCAGCCTCCCAAGTAGCTGGGACTATAGGCCTGTGCCACCACACCTGGCTAATTTTTGTATTTTTAGTAGAGATGGGGTTTCAATATGTTGGCCAGGCTGGTCTCAATCCCCTGACCTCAGGTGATCCACCTACCTCAGCCTCCCAAAGTGCTGGGATTACAGGCATGAGCCGCTGCACGACCAGCTTTGTGACTTTTTACTTGTGCTTGCTCCACCCTCTCCCCAGCTTGGCAGTGATATTGAAGACATGAGTCTGTGTTCCCAGTATGAGGCTCTGGTCCCTGGTTCTGAGGAAGGACAGCAGATCTTACAAAGAACCATGTTTGTCTCTTCTATCCTGTCTTGGAGCTACATGAAGGTGCTTGTGTTTGTTTAGCCTAACTTGGAACTCACTCAGGGTGGAAAAGATAGTGGTCATTTATTGAAAATATTGTAAGACAAATGAAGAACTTGCAGCCACCTGGGACAAAATATTTCAGTTGATACATGTAGCAGAGTGCCTAAAGCCTGGAAAGAAAAGCTGGGGAGAGCATTTCTCTGGGCAATTAGGACATTCAAAAGCCCCATGTGTATTAGGTATTTAAGAAAACCACACACATGCCCAGAGCAAAACTCATGCTCAGAAAAGACCTGAGACGACCTTCAGTTTTTAACTTCTGGCCAATCTCTTAAGATCAGTGCAGGCAAGTATTTAAGGCTAATGCAAAATTTTAAATGGCCTGTCTAAGCATTGAAGGAATGCTAGTACAAAGACAATCTGCAAAGAATAGGTGAGATATTTTTATTTTTTGTTTCTTTGCTTTTCTCTTTTCTGCTGCTGCCTGTCTCTCCCCCACGTCCTCTCTCTCCTTCTTTCTTGCCCCTCTCTTAACCCTTTTTGACTCCTGGCATTCAAGGAAATCTTTATCAAAACACTAGCTCAATCCAAGCAAAGAACAGAGACTTCAGAGACCATGCATAACAAAGAATACCAACTTTACAAAAATAGTTTAGAAAAATCACTGAACAAATAGCTAAAGCCTACAGCAGCAATAAAAACAAATTCTGAGAATGAAGAATGTGATTTCCAGAATTACATTATAGCATTCAAATTGTCCAGTTTTAACAAAACACTATGAGACATTTAAGGAAACAAGTATGGCCCACTTACAAAAGAAATGAGCAGCAACTTTCCCTGAGGAGGCAAAGACATTGAACTTATTAGACAAAGACTTTAAAGCAACTGTCTGAAATATGCTCAAAGAGCTAAAGGAATTAACAGACAAGGAGCTAAAGGAAACTAGGAGAGCAATGTATAAAAGAGAAATCAATAGAGACAGAAATTATAAAAAGGAACCAAAAAGAAATTCTGGAGCTGCAAAGTGCAATAACTAAAACAAAAAACTTATTAGAGGGTTTCAATAGCAGGTTTCAGCAAACGAAAGGAAGAATCAGCAAGCTTGAAGGTAGGTCATTTGAAATTATCTAATTTAAAAAGCAAGAAAAAAATAGGGAAAAAATTAACAGAGCCTACAAAACACATTCGAGTGCAATAATTTACACAAAATAGAAATTCCAGAAGGAGAAAAGAGAAAAAAGGCAGCTGAAATTATATTTAAGGAAATAACATCCCAAAACACTGTAAAATTGCTAAAAAGACAAAACTCTACATGTTCAGGTAGCTCAGTGAATCTAAGAAGAATAAATGCAAAGAGATTCACACTAAGATACACTACAATTAAATTGCCGAAGACAAAGAGAGAATCTTAAAAGCAGAAAGAGAAAAGTGACTCATCATGTACAATATATCCTCAGTAGAATTAATAGGTAATTTCTTATTAGAAGCCAGGGAGATCAGAAGGGAATGAAATAATATTTTTTTTTTAATGCCAAAAGGAAAATCCCCTATCAACCAAGAATCCCACATCCAGCAAAGAAAAATTAAGGCATTCTCTGATAACCAAAAGCTGAGAGGCCTTGTTGTTAGCAGAGTTGCCCTTTAGGAAATGATGAAGGTAGATCTTGAGGTTTAAATGAAAGGGCACTAGACAGTAACTCAAAGTCATATTAAAAGGTAAGGAACTCCAGAAAAATTTACTAGAAAGTAAATATAAAAGTATAAAAGCCAATATACTGGATTTTCATTTATAACTTCTTTTATTTCCTACTTAAAAGACAAATGCATAAAATAATAATTATAAATCTACATTATTGAACACACAATGAATGAAAATGTGTTTAGTGACAACAACATAAGGGGGGACAGAGATGTTTAGAAGCAGAGATGTTGTATTCTATTGAAGCTAAGTTGATACCAATTTTAACTATACTGCTACTATATTTTTATAAATGTTAATCATAATCCTCTGGTAATCACTAGGAAAATATCTTTTAAAAGTATATAAAAAGAAATATGAAGGGGATCAAAATGTTAGTGGAAAGAATCAATTAAACACAAAAGAAGACAGTAATAAAGAAAATGAGGAAACACAAAGACAAAAGACATACAGAAAAATAGCAAAATGGTAGAAGTCCTTCCTTGTTAGTAATTACTTTAAATATAAATGGATTAAATTCTATAATGAAAAAGCAGAGATTGATGAAATAGATTTTTCAAAAAGATCCAACTATATGCTGTCTATAAGTAACTCACTTGAAATCCAAAGACACAAATAGCTTGAAAGTGAAAGAATGGAAAAATAATTTTTATGCAACTAGTAACCAAAAGAAAGTTGGGGAGGTTACACGAATATCAAACAAAATAGACTTAAAGTCAAAAACTATTACAAGAGACAAAGAAGGACATTATATATTGATAAAAGAGTCAATACATCAAGAATAGTTATCAATTATAAACATATACACACTAAACAACAGAGCTCCAAAATACATGAGCAAGCACTGACAGAATGAGGAGAAATAGACAATCCTACAATAATGGTAAGAGACATTAATACACCATTTTCAGTAATGAATAGAACAGCTAGACATAAAATCAATAAGAAAATAGAGGGCTTAAACAAAACTACAAAGAACTAAACTGAATAGACACAGATAGAGCACTTCCCCCAACAACAGCAAAATGCATCATCTTCTCAAATGCACATAGAAAATTCTCAAATATAGACCACATGTTGGGCCACAAAACAAGACTCAATAAATTTATAAAGATTGAAATCATACAAAATAAAGTTTCTAACCACAATGAAATGATGCTAGAAATTAATAACAGAAACAGGAAAAATTCACAAATATGTGGAAAACAACATACTCTTAAACAACCAATAATTCAAAGAAGAAATAACAAGAGAAATTTTAAAATACAGTTAAATTAAAATTGAAAGACAACTTACCCAAACTTATAGGATATAGTGAAGCAGTGCTCAGCAGGTAACTTATAGCTGTGTTTACATTAAAAAAGAAATATCTCAAATCAATAACCTAAATTTGCAACTTAAGTAACTAGAAAAAGAAGAGCACACTAAACCCAAACCAGAAAGAAGTAAATAAAGATTAAAGTTAAGATAAATAAAATAGAGAAGAGAAAAATAAGAGAGAATCAACAAAACCAAAAATTCGTTCTTGAAAAGATCAACAAAATTGAAAATGTTTTAGCTAGACCAACTAAAAAGAAAGAAGACACAAATAACTAAAAATCAAAAGTAAAGACATTGCCACAGACCTTACAGAAATAAAGAAAATACTATTAACATTTTGATGCCAACAAATTAGATAAACTTGATGTAAAGGCCAAATTTTTACAAACACACAAATTGCCAAAACTGACTCCAGAAGAAATATAATCTAATCCGACCTATAAAAAGTAAAAATTGAATCAGTAATTTTAAAGAAATAAATTAAATTCCCAAGAAGATAAGTCCAGGACCAGATGGCTTCACTTGTCAATTCAACCAAACATTTAAAAAATAATTAACAGCAATCTTTCTGAAACATCTACAAAAAATACAAGAGAGAGACCACTTCCTAACTCATTCTATGAGGCTAGCAATACTCTTATGTCAAAGTCAGAAAGATGCCACAAGAAAACTATAGACTAATGACTCTTATGAACGTAGATGCAAAAATTTTTAACGAGATACTATCAAACTGAATCAAATAGCATATTTAAATGATTGTAAAAATTCCATGACCAAATGAGATTTATCCCAGGAATGTAAAGGTGATTCAACATAAGAAAATCAATCAATATAATATACATTAATAGAACAACAAAAAACCAAACCACTTAGTCATCTTAATTGATGCAGAAAAAGTATTCGACAAAATCTAACACTTTATGATTTTCAAGAAAATACTCACAGAAAAGTAGGAATAGAAAAAACTTCCTCAACATGCTAAAGGGCATTTATAAGAAAACGACAGCTAACATCATACTCAATGATGAAAAACTGAAATCTTTACTCCTAAGATCAAGAACAGTACAAAGATTCCAACTTTTACTACTGCCATTCGATATTATACTGGAAGTTCAATACAAACCAATTATAAAAGAAATAAAATATAACCATCAATAGCATTTCTATATACTAACAATGAACTTTCCAAGAAATAAATCAGGAAGGCAATCCCCTTTATAATAGTTACAAAATAAAATACAATACTTAAGAAGACATTTAACTAAAGAAGTGAATTACTCACTGAAAACTATAAAACATTGATGAAAGAAACTGAAGAAGGCACAAATAAATGGAAAGATAGCCTATGTTCGTAGATTGGAAGAATATTGTTAAAATGTTCATGCTATTATACCCAAAGCAATCTATAGATTCAGTACAGTTCCTATCAAAATACCAATGACATTCTTCACAGGAATAGAAAGAAAAATCCTAAAACTTATATGGAACCACAAAAGAGCCTGAATAACCAAAGCAGTATTGAGCACAATAAACAAAGCTGGAGCTATCACACTACCTGACTTCAAAATATACTACAAAGCTATAGTGGTCAAAACAGCATGCTACTAGCAACATAGCATCAGAGAAAATCCACAGTGAGATATCACCTCCCACCTGTTAGAATTATTATCTCAAAAAGATTTTCAAAAATAATATGTGCTGGCAAGGATATGGAGAAAAGAAAACTGCTGTACACGTTGGTAAGAATGTACATTAGTACAGACATTATGGAAAATAGTATGGAAGTTCCTCAAAAAATTAAAAAATAGAACTACTCTATGATCTAACCACTCCACTGCGAGGTATATATCCAAAGGAAATAAAATCAATATGTTGAAGAGATATCTATACTCCTATGTTTATTACAGCATTATTGACAACAGCAAAGATATGAAATTAACCTACATTATCACCAAGGGATAAATAAAATGTGATATATATATACATGATGGAATACTATTCAGCCTTTAAAAAAGAAAAAAAATCCTGTCATTTGTAACATGAATGAATCTGGAGGATATTACGTTAAGTGAAATAAGTTAGGCACAGAAAGGCAAATACTGCATAATCTCACTTACAGGTAGAATCTAAAAAAGTTAAACTCATAGAAGCAGAGAGTAGAATGGTGCTTACCAGATGCTTTGGGGTGGGGATTGGGGAGATGCTGGTCAAAGCATACAAAATTTCAGTTAGATGGAAGAAATAAGTTCAAGAAATTTATTGTATAGCATGGTGAGCATAATGAATAACAATGTACCCTTGAAAATTCCCAAGAGAGTAAATTTTAAGTGTTCTTACCACAAAAACAAGTAGTACTGCATATACAAATTAGCTCAACTGAGCCATTCCACAATGTATACATAATTTTAAGTGGCATGTTGTACATTACAAATACATATAATTTTTATTTGTCAATTAAAATAAGTAGATAAATTTGAATCTTAAAAAAAAATAAAAAGTATCCAAATTGGAAAGGAAGAAGTAAACCTGGTTCTAGTCACAGATGACATTATCTTACAGATAGGAAATCTCGGGGAATGCACAAAATAAACCACCAGAGCTAATAAGCCAATTCAATGATTTCAAGGTGTAAGATACAAAAATCAGTGTGCTTTTGTACACCAACAATAAACAATCTGAAAAGTGAATTAAGAAAAACAACTTAATTTACAATAGCATCGCCAGAATAAAATACCTACAAATAAATTTCACCAGGAAGCTGAATGAATTATATGCTGAAAACCACAAAACATTGTTGAAAGATCTAAATAAGTGTTAAGATACCTCATCTTCATGAGTTGGAAGACTTAATATTGTTAAGATGGCAATACTACCCAAAGTGATATACAAATGCAATCCTTATCGAACTTCTAACAGCCTTTGTTACAGAAGTGAAAATGCCGGCCAGGCAGTATCATATTGTATGATTCCATTTATATGAAATATCTAGGGTAGGTAAATCCCTAGAAACAGAAAGCACATTGGTGGTTGCCAAGGGCTGGGGGAGGGAGGAATAGGGAGTGACTACTTTCTTTTGGGGATGAGGCAAATGTTTTAGAACTAGGTAGAGGTAGGCGGTGGTTACACAACATTGTGAGTGTACTAAATGCCAGTGAATTGTTCACTTTAAAATGGTTAATGTTATGTCATGTGAATTTCATCTCAATTAAAAAGAAAGAATAAACCAGAGAAGCCAATTTAAAAAATAAAAGAATTTGTTAAAAAAAAAAAAAAAAAAAAAAAAAGTTACCTAGAAGTAGAAATCAAATCTCAATCATCCTTAGGCACCCTCACTCCCATCACCTTTAGCGCAGGATGATACATAAAGACAGAAAATGAATAGTGTTTGCCTGGATGAATGAATAACCTACCCAAAGTGATGTACAAATGCAATCCTTATCAAGTAGCATGTTGTACATTAATCAAAATTCTAACAATCAAAATTCTAACAGCCTTTTTTACAGAAATGAAAATGTTGGCTGGATACGGTGGCTCACACCTGTAATCCTAGCACTTTGGGAGGCCAAGGCGGGCAGATTGCCTGAGCTCAGGAATTTGAGAATAGCCTGAGCAACACGGTGAAACCCTGTCTCTACCAAAAATAGAAAAAAATTAGCTGGGCATGGTGGCATGCCTGTAGTCCCAGCTACTCCAGAGGCTGAGGCATGAGAATTGCTTGAACCCAGGAGGTGGAGGTTGCAGTGAGCTGAGATCACTACACCACACTCCAGCAGCCTGGGTGGCAGGGTGAGATTCCATCTCAAGAAAAAAAAAAAAAAAAAAAAAAAAAAACGACAATCCTTAAACTCACATGAAATTTCCCAGGGGCCTTCAATAGCCAAAACAATATTCAAAAACAAAAGCAAAGTTTGTTTACTCATATTTTCCAATTTCAAAACTTACTACAAAAGTACAGTCATCAAAATAGTAGGGAACTTATATAAGGATAGACATACATACCAGTGGAATAGAATCGGAAATCCAGAAATAAACCCGTACATCTAAAGAAATGCTGTGTATAAATTTGAGGGATTTAGAAATCCTAGATCTTCCTCATCTTTCATTTGCCCCTTTTGTTTCTTTAAATGCTTCCTTAGATTTTCTTTTTCCAACTAGAAAAGCAATACTCACTACTTCCGACAAGCCAGCAACAGACAAGTAGACAAAGAATTTCCACCAACTGCCCACTCCACTCCCAACACCGCACCTCTGCACTCTCACGACTGAGGTTCTCGATATTAACACATTAACAGTCTGGTGTGCATTTTTTCCCTATTTTCTTCATACTTATTCAAATATCCTCCAAATGACGTGTGCAATCCACCTCACGGTTACTATCCCACTATTAGTATTCTGAAGGTGAATTACTCCCACGTGATTTCACTCTTTCATATTCTCCCCTGAGATGCTGGGGGCCAGAGGGAATGACTAGAAGGCATTTTCCCAGGTCAAAGGAATGACATTTCAACTACTATATGCATTGTCTAATTACACAGAGCAGAAGTTTGATTTGAAACTTAAAATGAGAAAGCTTATGTGGGTGAGACATTTGGCAACACCCATACTCCCACCCCTAATGTATGCTATGTGTTATTTTGTAACCATCTCCATTCATCAGCAGAGACCATCTGCCTCCCAGCAGGGATTTTATCAGAGAGCATTTCAACTTTTATCAGTTCAAAGGTGGAATTTCATCACCTTCAAATATTTACTTAATTTATGTACTTATTTTGCTTACTGTCTGCCTCCTTCACTAACATATTACCCCCAAGGGGCAGAGATTTTAGTCTATTCCTTCATTCACAGGAGCCCAACCTTTGAATGTGTCTGGTATACAGGGGGTGCTCAAAAATATTTGTTGAATAAAATTCTACAAGATCTTTTCTTTTAGGCTTTTAGAAAAGGCTAGGGTAAAAATTTGGAACTTTTTTTTTCTCTCCTCTCATTCCTGGTTTCTCATGAAGAAGACAGCTAAACTAGAGGGATGGGGAGTTGATTGGCCAATAAGGCTGTGGCTTGCCTGGGTCTCCCACTTCTCATCTTGTTGGATCGCTGGTGGAGCTAAGAGATAAGACCCGCCAGGCGCGGTGGCTCACGCCTGTAATCCCAGCACTTTGGAAGGCCGAGGCGGGCAGATCACGAGGTCAGAAGTTCGAGACCACCCTGACCAACACGGTGAAACCACATCTCTACTAAAAAATACAAAAATTAGCCAGGTGTGGTGGCGCATGCCTATAATCGCAGCTACTCAGGAGACTGAGGCAGGAGAATTGCTTGAACCTGGGAGGCAGAGGTTGCGGTGAGCCTAGATCGCGCCATTGCACTCTAGCTTGGGCAACAAGAACAAAACTCCGTCTCAAAAAAAATTTTTTTAAAAAAAAGAGATAAGACCATCCATGAGCATCACCCCTTGAGAGTCACTAACCCCCTCCACACAGCATCACCAGGTCCTTAGGCCATCCCTTGGGAGAGATAAGAAAGGGTCATTCCATTTTACAGGAAGGCATTGAGGAGGCTTTTGTGTGACATGAGGAAGCTGAGATCAGAATTCTCATCTCCAACTGCTTGCTCAAGACTGTCTCCATGGCCAGGGAGAAGCACCATTTTTCCCTTATGATGTTGCATTTTAAAACTAATTTTCTACCTCAGCAGGTAGTTTTCCCCAAAGCTATTTTAGGACCACTAGAGTACAAAGGCAGAGGCTTGAGTTTTCTTCAAAAAATGGTAGTTGATCAGCTGTTTTGTTGAATGTCCCTCTATTTGGGTTTGTCTGATTTTTTTTATGATCAAAGTGAAGTTATACATTTTGGGGGGAAAATACCACAGCTGTGAAGTTGTATTCTCGGTGCAATAATCTTTAAAGTGTCACTGTCACAAAAGACAAGAAAAGACTAAGGAATTGTAAGAGACTGCAGAAATTGGAGACATAACAACTAAATATAACATGGGATCCTGGATAGGGTGCTGGAACAGAGAAAGAATATTAATACCATTAGTGGGAATGTAAATTAGTTCAGCCACTATGAAGAGCAGTTTGCAGATTTGTCAAAGAACTAAGAGTGGGACTACCATTTGACCCAGCAATGCCATTACTTGGTATGTACCCGAAGGAAAATAAATAGTCCTACTAAAAAGACGCTTGCAACTATATGTTCATCACAGCATTATTCACAATAGCTAAGATATGAAATCAACCCAGGTGCCTTCATCAAACAGCGGGCTGGATAAAGAAAATGCGGGATATATACACCAAGTTATGTCCTTTGTAGCAACATGGATGCAGCTAGAGGCCATCATGCTAAGCGAACTAGCACAGAAACAGAAAACCAAATACTGCATGTTTTCACTTATAAGTGGGAGTTAAATATTGGGTACACATGGACATAAAGACAGGAACAATAGACACTGAAGGATACAAAAAAGGGGAAGGAAGGAGGGGACAAGGGTTGAGAAACTGCTTATCGGGTTCTATGCTCAGTACCTGGATAACAAATTCATTCATACTCCAAACACACGATATACCTTTGTAACAAAACCACACATGCGCCACTCATTCTAAAATACAAGTTAGGGAACAAAAAAGAGAAAGAACATTGGTTAAAAAAAATCAAAGCCTATAGTTTAATTTATATTATTGTACCAATGTTAATTTCTTCGTTGTGATAATTGATCTATGGCTATGAAAGTTGTTGATACTAGAAAAAACTATAGGAGTACAGGAAAACTCTAATATTCTTGCAATTTTTTCTGTAAGTCTAAAATTCGTTTAAAATTAAAGGTTAAAAAAATGATGTTTTTTCCTTGTTCTCCCACCTCTGTTTGCCTGGAAAAAAAGAGAGGAAAAGACACAGACTCTTTCTAGCTCCTTTAGAGTTACAAAGATAGAAGCACTCAACCCCAAAGTAAAGTGGATCTGGACAGCTCCAAGAAGCTTTAGGGGCTCAGAACTGGATGACAAGCAGAGAGTGGGCTCTTTCAAGAATTCCAAGATGCTCCATCTTGAATAGTTGGCTGAAATTCATGTTCCCATGGATTTAATTGTATCCTGATAAAGGAACCTGGACAGTTGGTCTGATTGGTCAAACTCTCCACGCCCATGAGGAGCCCTTGCTCTCTTGTCTGCCTGCATAGCCAATCACTCATCCTCTCCGTATGCAGGGGCCCTGCTAGGGATGAAGTTCTTAGTGTTTCAGAAGACTTATTCCCCCTTCCTGTCCCAACCCTAATGCTGCGCCAACTTAAGCTTGACATTTTCTGCCATCATCCCAGATGGCAGTAGTGTACTCTGTGTACCACGTGTGTGTGCACACGTTTGTGCGTGCATGCACCAATACAAGTAATTTTCTACTTCAACAGTTTAATTTTTTTTTTTTAGACAGAGTTTTGCTCTTGTTGCCCAGGCTGGAGTGCAATGACACAATCTTGGCTTACTGTAACCTCTGTCTCTTGGGCTCAAGAGACTCTCCTGCCTCAGCCTCCTCAGTAGCTGGAATTACAGGCATGTGCCACCATACCTGGCTAATTTTGCATTTTTAGTAGAGATGGGGCATCTCCATGTTGGTCAGGCTGGTCTCGAACTCCTCACCTCAGGTGATCCTCCTACCTCGGCATCCCAAAGTGCTGGGATTACAGGCATGAGCCGCTGCACCCAGCCAGACTGTTTAATTTTTATGTAAGCAAGCCATATTTAAGCGAATATTTTGATGATATTTGTTAAGTTGGAATCAAGGTAGTTGTGGGTAGCAGAAAGCAAGAGACTTCCAACAAACTCCTGTCTCCTACACTTCATTCATTCAATAAATACGTATTGAAAACTTCTGTGTGTCAGGCATGTGGAGCAATGCAAGTGATTCCTTTCCGATCCTGCCTTCTATGACACAGAGTGTATGAACCCTCTCTGATGAGCCTAGACCCATTCCATGACCCATCAAGGTATCTAGTTTTACTCTCAACCCACAAGATTACTATGCACCCACAGATACATGTAGAAGGATCAATGTCAGAGAGACTTTAAAGTAATGAACAAAAACATGTAGTTATTAATTGGATATTCCAGATAAAGTATCTGGAAGGAGAATAGGAAAGAATCATGGAGTCCATCCTCTGGTCCTGCTTTTGAATACCTGAGGTCAGATTCCAGCAGGAACTCCAGATCTGACACCAAGGGGTCCTTTTCACCAACCAAACTCAGTTCCTGTTTCTTCCTGTAATAGATTAAACCTTGCTTTCATCCATAGGTAGAGATTAAAAATAGGAATGCTTTGGGTCCAACATGACATGAAACTGACTTTTTTTTCTTTTGAGCTGGAGTTTTGCTCTTATTACCCAGGCTGGACTGCAGTAGTGTGGTCTCAGCTCACTGCAACCTCCGCCTCCTGGGTTCATGCGGTTCTCCTGCCTCAGCCTCCAAAGTACCTAGGATTATAGGCACCTGCCACCACATCGAGCTAACTTTTTGTATTTTTAGCAGAGACAGGGTTTCACTATGTTGGCCAGGCTGGTCTCAAACTCCCGACCTCATAATCCACCCTCCTCAGCCTCCCAAAGTACTGTGATTACAGGTGTGAGCCACTACACCCAGCCAAAACTGACTTTTAAAAATTTCTGTAGGGTAGAAGAATGAGGAACACATCAGCTTAAAGAAAGACCCATGGGCCAAGAGAAAGCTGACAGATCTCACCCCACTTTTGTGATATAACCATGGTGTTTCAGAAGCCATGGACCACACTCCTCCATCCCCATCCTCCACTGTCCCCCAGACTGTTTGGGTTGCAGAGCTGGGACAGCGATGATCCAAGCACTCAAAACTACCTCCTCTGGGAGCCAAGAGGAGCTATGTTTTATTTAATCCCTTAAATGTCTCTGTGTGAGTGAGATGCAGCCAGCTACCTTGTTGCCCAACACGTCAGAGAAGTGGGACTGTCCCACATTTGCTCAGCTCATATTTTTAATTGCTTAATAATAGTGAGTGGGCTTCCCTCCTCCCCTCCAGCATAGGAGCGTGGGGGACTTTGACATTCAGGGCTTGGTGTGTGGGCAGCAAGCGCAGATGAGGCTGGGAAAATGTCAGCCTCCTACAGCTTCTCTCCCAATGAATCACCATACCATATGACAGGGCACACCTCGTATAAGGAGCACCGGGCTGGCAGTCCAGAGAACTCAGATTCAGCCCCAGCTCCACTACTAAATTAGCTGTGTGACGTAGACCAAATGGCCCACCCTGTGGGAGCCTCAAGCTCCTACTGCTTTGAAACATTTAAATGGCAATGAGAATTAGTAAAGAGGATATTTATGGAATAGAGAGTATGAGCGCAGCTCAGGATCCAGACCTGCTGGAGCCATTCCTGAATCCACTGCTTGCCAGTAGTAGGAACTCAGGAGAGTTACTTAACCTGTCTATATACCACGATACTCTCAATTACAAAGCAAGCGTAATAGTACCTACACAACACAGTTGTTGGAAGGACTTAGAACTGTGCATAGCATGTTGTATGCATTCAATACATATTTGTTATTGTTATTCCAATTCTGGCCATCTAATTGACAGTATTTAAAGTTCCTAGGGCAGTATTTTCAAAGATGAATAAAACGTGAAAATTTTCCCCAGATACAGACTTATGGGGAAGGTAAACATATGCATAAAACACTGGGGTGAGGAAAGTGGGGGCCGCCTGCGACGTGCTGCGTAACAGAAGGGAGTGATGACACCATGTGTTCAGCATGTGCCAGTGGCTATGCAAAGGGCTCTGCCTGCATTCCCTGTGGAATCCTTACAGCCGCCCATGAGGCTGATCCCACTTTATAACGTGGGAAGCAGTCTCAGAGAATCTGCCTTCAACCTCATAGCTTCTAAGTGGCAGAGACAGGATTCAAACCCAGGACTTAAGTCATTGCTTTTAATTCTGTGTCGCTGAAGAATTAGCTGGGATTTGAGAATGTATCACAAAGGAAATGGCACCCTAAGCCTCCATGGTTTCTTTCATTATTATGAAAAGGCAGGATTTCTAGAGCAGCTCCCAGCAATGCTTATTTATCAGCAATATAGGTAAGTTCTTGAACCTCTCTGAGGCCCGGTGTCTTCATTTCTGAATAACAGGAGTGCCCGCCAACACAGCTGATGGGAGTAGATGAGCTTATAGATGTAAACCCTTAACGTAGTGCCTGGTGTTTGACAAGCGCTTGACAGATGTTAGCTCGTATCATCATCCCTTTATCATCATTGGTATCACCATTTCTTCATCATAATCATCATCATCCTCATCACCATCTATACTGTTTCTTTCAGCTAATGATCAGGACCACTCATTGATAAACGGGTGATGGAACTTTCATTTTCAAAAGGGCTGTCAAGACCACTCCCAAACCACCTCCTAGCAGGTGCCTGAAATGTGACAATCAAACATTTACTCCTTAGGTTAAGCATTTGTCTTACGCCTGAGGTCTCCTTGTAAAGATAACAGCCGCCAGGAGAAATGAAGAACACGTGATATAATACTCAACCACATTCATTTCGTTGAGACAGGCCATACCCTAGGCAAGGAACGAAGAAGATGAAGCAGAGGCAGAGGAAGACAGGAGAAACGCCACTACAAATGGGGACTGGGAAGCAGGAAGGAGATAGAGCTGAGCGCAGTCTCCTTCACAGCTCCTCCAAGGACTGCTCTGTCTGTCTGTCTGCTGGCAGGCTGGGCCCCAGCTTTTGGGCAGGGGTTGTTTATGAGCTGGGATCTCATTAGCATGGGCCACCAAGAGTGCAGAGAGGTGAGTGATGGCGCCCCCAGAATGGAGGCATGTTTGATGTAGGCTTGTCAGCCCCACCATCCTTCACCAGCACCTGCAGCCAAGATTCATATCCTCTGCCAGAGGCTCATCCAACACCCCTAGCTGGCCTCCACCAAGGTCTAATTTTTATACCCTCTCCCTGAGAATGGCAAGCAATCTTTCAGGTCCTGGAAATGGGAAGACACACTGTAATGCTCCATTTTTCCTGGGAATTTCTTAAAGGTTGGAGGCAGGATAAACTAAGGAGGGAAACGGAGAGGAGAATTTAGAAGGAATGCATTAACTACAGCCTTTTACCTATTTTCTACCATTCTTGCTCATGCCGTCACTTCCCCAGCCCCATGCCAGGTTTCTAGGCAATATCACCTTGAATAGTGGTATTTTATTTAGCATCAGTTCAGGATACCACTCTGTCACAACAGGCAGTTGCTCACCAAGAGAAAATGGTGTCATGACGTGCAAGATGAGATTCACATGAGGAATAAAATTCTTACAACAAGATGAAACCATTTGAATGGTTTAGTTGGAAGGTCTGTATTGCTGCTCCTTCATTTTGTGTCACCTGTGTTGCCATGTTTATATTCAATTTGTTAAGGCCCCATTACACGCTGGGCAGAGTGCAGAGGGCTGGGAGACACTCAGTGCCGAGTATGGCTGAGTTCCTTCTCCAGGAGCTCACAGTCTTGAGCCTCTGACTATAAGCCTACCAAGGGTAGGAACTAGGTCATGGGGTTCCACAGTGGCTGGTATACAGATTCTCAAGAACTGTCTTTTCAGTGCTAAATTTCAGAAGCCGCTCTCATACAAAAATGATGTGGAAACCAACAGAAGGGAAGTTTTTTATTCTTTTCCATTAATCCATTCTTTGGGAGGAGGGAAGGTGTTTTCCTCATTTTTCATTAAGATTGGACAGCAGTAAGGATCAACAGAAATTGGCACTGTGCCCTTAGTCAGTATCACCATTCAGAGTGCAGAATTGGCAAAAATGAGTCTGGGGCAGAGGCCATGAGTTCATGCTGGCTTTCTCCTAGGTCGCTGTGTGTCTGTGAGGCCCCTGGACCTCTCTGATCCTGGTGCCATGGAAAGCTGGCTCCTCTACCTGACATATGGGAACCTGAGAGGCAGAAAGAGCTCCAAGAGGCTCTAAAATGAGGTACTGAGCTGGGGTCTGTAGGTTCAGCTGTCAAAGCCTGCAACTGAAACAAAATGGTGGTTCCCAGAAATGGGTTTTGGCCCACACAGGGTTTTAAAGAAAACTGAATTCATTCCAACTTTTAAAAATTAGGAGACAATATACATTTAAAAATCTAGATGTCTAGCTGCCTTTAAAAACTGTCAGAAAATCTGACAGTGCTGGACCAGAAGCTGAACATGAAAAGGCTTTTGCCATTGAAGACTGGCTACATCTTTTAGACTGGGCCCATGCTCTCTGGTCACCACATTTCCCACCATAAACAGCTTTCCTCATTTAGACCACCTCTCTGGAGACTGCAGGCATCTGGCTGGTTAATAAACCTGCCCCGTTAACTAGCGTTCCAAGGCAGCATGTGCCAGACACTGCCGTGGGATTTACAGTTATAGGCACAAGATGGCACCCAAGAATCCAGAGGAGAGAGAGCTCCAGGGCGTTGAGAAGGAAGCTGTCTAGGAAGTGACTGAGAAATGCGTGCAGTCCTACCGCGGGCCCATAAGTAAACCTTTCTGGCCAGAGTAGGAGTTGGTGCAGGTGAACTGGTGGGATGAGGCTGAGAATGGTAAGTTGAGCTCAAACTGTGAGAAGAAGGGCCCTCAGTGCCAGGTAATATTGTTCTCTGCCTTCATGCCAGAAACTCCAGATGTAATGTGGGGTTTAGGGACTAAGGCTGCCAAGCTCATCCCTCCACACACTTCCACCCTCACCTTCATAACGGGAGTTGAAGTGGAGATCTAGGCCTCAGGAAGTGCAAGGCTAAGTACAAAGTTCTGAAAACCACCCTCAGCCTTCACAAACTCCTCATCATGCAGATTTTCTAAAGCAGCCAGAGGCATCCTACAAAGACCCAGTGGCAGCAGGGGACAAACACCCAGGGCGAATTCTCTCAACGAAAAGAATGGGAGAAAGAAAGAAGGGAAAAACCTTCCTTTCAGCTTCATTAGAGCTCTTGCTTAACTGAGCTAAAAATAAAACTAATTGCTTTTCTATTCTAATGTGAAAAATCAGTTTTTAAAGGATCGAGATTCTCTCCCTGGCTAGAGAAATCATTGAATCTGTAATAGACTGACTGCCAATGAATTATGAATGTCATAATCAAGCCTTCTTGGAAGGCCAAAGTCTTGGTTACAAATGGACACTATAATTAGAAATATACTGAAGCTGCCTAAAGCAGACCCCTCTCCCTACCCTTTGTCTTTTTTTTTTTTTAAGAAGGGAGAGACATAGACTGCTCTTCATCAGGTATCTGGCTTATTCTTGAACAATGCCCTGGTCTCACCATTTGAGGAGACATTACACAAGTGAGCATAGGAATAGCTGCCCCTTCCCCGCTTCTCCCTTTAAAAAGCCCCACCACTCTCCCCCAGCTGTGATCAGGAGAATGGCACAATTCTCTTCATCTATTACCTGGAATTCTACACACTAAAGATATACTTGGTCAGCAAGCAGCCTCTTTTCAAATCCAAGAGGACTGGGGTAGGGGCAGGTGTCAGTTGTCCACACCATAAGCATCAGTTTGATCCAACCCTTTCATGTGAACTAGCTGAGCTCTGCAGGACTGGAAGCTGGAGGGCATGGGGTGTGCATTTCAAAGAAGAACATGAAAGGAGAAGGGCCATATTGAGGATTAAGAATCAAGGGAACATAAATGTGAACAGGGTTGCTGCCCTCCTCCCAGCCCTCAACCAGGAAGGAGAGGAGGTCCCCCCACAAAATCTAGACAACGTGAAAAACCAGTCTGGATTGACAAAGCCAATACATCCCTCCAAGAAATTATTGTGCTCAAGAAGAGGTTAACTTACCTATTTTTTTTTTACGGCGAAGTCATTTTGAGCAAACAATGGCTGGTAGTTGCCGAACTTCCTCAGATCTTCTACCTTTGACTTGGTCCCTAGAGAAAGAATCCTTTCTAGCCAGAAAACTCTTTCAGCAGGAGCTACTTCAAGTGTTTATCTTATCTCAGCCCAGTCAGGGGAAGGGAGTCTGGGCTCTGCTTCTCCGAGCCCTCTGAACTGAAAATGAAGCAAGCGCCTCAATTCCTCACCACTTGCGAAGTGTGTCTGGATGGGCTTAAATGACTGGTTCTCATCCCCAATTACACATTAGATTCACCTGGGAGATTTTTAAATGTTAATGCTTAGTCATTCTCCAGCCCAGCTGAATGTAATATCTAGGGGTGGCTTCCAGCATCACTATTAAAACCTTCTAGTAATTCTAAAGCACAGACATGATTGAGAACCACTGAGCTAATCACTCCCTTCCAGCACCTTATCTTATCAATCTTCCTGCCCCTCCTCTCATTTCCCAGACCTAGACTGAGGGGCTTTTCTAGCATGAGAGGCTCTGGAGACACCCTTCATCTCTCAGGGCAGGTGCCAGGTTCTGGGGAATCACTATACAGTGTCCAGGATGGCTCCCCACCAACCCCTCAATTATTCCATTAGAAAAGAGCTTAAGAGATATATTATCCAGAGTAGCGAATAGGATTCATTCCCCCAAGCCAACTCTGTTGGGCCAGAAGTGGGTCTTCAGGGCACTATATTGAGAAATCCTTCTCAACAGGTCATGCCCAAGCACAGTGGGAAAAAAATACCATGCTCAATTATCAATGTTAGCTCAGGAAAAAGAAGGGGAAAATGATGACACAGAACCCTAGAATTTATCAATCCTCAAAAAATTTCCTCCTCTGGGCTATGAGGAAAAAAAGGACCCAGAAAAAGGACATGATATGCCCATTAACCAGTTCAATAAATCCACAGGTTAGCTTAGAAGATTTGATTTGTGTCTAATACTACAGAACCTTGCCACTCCAAGTGAGGTCCACAGACCAACAGGGTCAGCATCTTCTGTAATACTGTTAGAAATGCAGAATTTCAGACTCCACACAAGACTTATTGAATCCAAATCTGCATTTTAACAAGTTCCCCAGGTGATTTATTTTTACAATGACTTTGAAAAGTGTTGCTAGAAAGTAGACAGAAGATGGGAATAGCAGTAAGCTCTGCCACAGTCTGGATGAGGAATACGTGGGGGTAAATCAAGCAAAGAATAACCCTCAGTCGTGTAAGAGACAGAAATGCTGTCTGCCTCCAGAAAGTGGAGGGAGCCACACACGTGCAAAAGCACAAAAGGCTTTGGAGACCAGGAGGCCTGTGGGTCGGGTTCTAGTGGATGGGTAGAATGGGCAGAAAGGCACCTGCCACTCTCAAGCAGCTTTCTCTTACCCCAAGAACCTGCTGTCTGTCACTCCCTGTCCCCACACAGCTCTGGACATCAGTCCATCGCTTCTGCTGTGAGTCTTCTCTGCCCAACAAGTCTGGGAGCTCTATGAGGCCAGAAATGGCATATTTTCCCTGCCCTGTTTCCTGTACCTATCCACAGGATGAGGCTTGTAAGGGCCACTCAAAACATTTTTGAATACATAAGTGACTGAATAAGCAAGAAATGACTGAAGCCCGGCCAGTCAGAACACAGAGGCCGGCTCCATCCGCACCTCTCCATCAAGCTGCCACTCCAACTTGACCCAGTGAAATTTAGGCTAGTACCCAAACTTTCAGACTATGACTTTTTAAAAATGAAGACCTAATCTAAAATCCTAAACTTCCCTCAGCTCTGGCTTGGCTGATAATCAGCCAGGGTCCCTTTATTCTGGAAGGAACTCTCCGGGCTCTGTGATCCACATGCACAGCTGAACCCCAGAGAGAGAGAAACAAATGATAAAGCTTGAGGAGAGGGTGTAGGAGCGCTGTCTGCAATGCTGTGGAACAGGGGTAACACTCCCTTAGTGAAGGTGTCCCTTCTCATAGCACAGGATTCAAAGGCCCAAAGGATTCAAAGGGTCCAGCCAGCTCTGTAGCCCCTACCTGCTCCCAGCCTATCCCACAAAGTCAGTGTGAAGTGGAAATATTTTAAAGAGATATTCAATGCAAAGTATCATCATTGCTGTATAATGGGAAGCCTCGAATAGAATATTACAGTCATAGGTATTTTCCATGCATTTATTAATTCGCACAGTCCTGCATTTGTGAACTTTGCAGAAAAAGACGGCGCAGGCTCTGGGGTGACAGTGCCTGTGTTTGAATCCTGACTCTGGTACTTTTTAGTTTTAGTCTGTGACCTTGAGCAAGTTATTTAACTTCTCGATGCTTCAGGATAGTCATTAATAAAATGGAATAATAGAAGTACCACTTCTCTCACAGAAGTGATTGGGAATTAAATGAATCAATGTATATACGAGTGTGTGCCTTAGTTCCTGGACACATTACATAGTCAATAATCGTCAGCAATTGCCCACCTTACCTTCATGGCCCATCCACTGCACATCTCTCCCCCATGCCCACACAATTAAAATTGCCACTAGCTGCCCAGATTATCCATGAAAACCACCAGACCTGGTACAGAGCAGTATTTTCTGCTGCAAAGAAATCAGTGCCCTCTGACATTTGACTCTTTACAATTACTATCCTGTTGGGGTACATTCTCAGCAACCTGGAAAAAGGTACTTGATACTCTATGTAGAAGTGTTATAGGCTTATAAATGTCTGCATTCCTTTTGAGGTACAGAATATTTGGTCTTTAAAAATAAACCTAAAGCTAGCAATGCCTCAACAAAAAGAGATTAAGGCACCAGCGCTGGAATTTCAGGAACAGTTACAGATCAGGCAGTTAGGTGTCTTTAAATTGAATGAAAATAGAATCCTGAATGCCCAACTCTATGAACAATCCTTTTCTAACTCAATATGAGAGGGCAAGAAGGTTCTAGAAAGAATTTCAAGGTAGATGGATGATCTGGTTGGTTCACTGTTCCTAAAACTGGAGTCATTCTTTGTAAGTTAAGAGTATAGAGGGACATCTGTATCTTTGTCATCCCCATCCTACAACTGAAGACTGCAGGGGCTCCCTCTGCCATGAACATCAAGGTACCCATTGGACTAATAAACCCCGAGCTCATCCTCCCTGAGCGTTCTTAAAGTGCAAACCTGCAGAAATCTCCACCATTTTCTCATCTCTATCCAAAAAAAAAAAATCCTCCAACCGGGTGCATGGAAACGTGGTGCTAACAGCAGGAAGGCTTAACAGCGCTGTGCCTCCTTCTCCAGCGCCGACCATGTGTGTCAGGAATGTATGCACAGGAAACCTGAGAGGCCAGAGAAAAATGATACAGGAAGGGTTGCAGGTCTATCCCTACCTCTGAGCAGCATCTCAGGCCCCATGCAAGATATGCAGGGATCCAGAGAGAAGAGCTGGAACTTTGTTTTGTAGCTCTTCCTACTCACTTGGCTTCCTGAAGCTTTGGTATCACTTCCCTACCTTCATCATGTTATATAACTTCACGTCCATGCATCACACACAACCAAGACAATCATAGTAGACACAACAAATACACAGCATGGGGCAGCAGCAGAAGCTCTGGCCCCTGAATGATGTAGATTTCACCTTTGCAATAAAAAGGTATGAGTAAGCTGGGTGTGGCGGTGCATGCCTGTAGTCCCAGCTATTCAGGAGGCTGAGGCAGGAGGATCACTTACACCTGGGAGTTCGAGGCTGCAGTGAGCTATGATCACACCACTGCACTCCAGCCTGAGCAACAGACCAAGACTCTGCCTCAAAAAAAAAAAAAAAAAGAAAAGAAAAGAAAAAGTATGAGCAAAAGGGGACCAGCTGGTCAACTCCCTCTTTTTGCAGGGAACTGCGCTGAGTTTTAGCAAAAGGTCATCTCTTGATGGTCAAAGAGTGAGCCTGTAACTGAGTCAGGACTAGAACTCAATTCTTTTTTACTGCCTCCTGCTAAGAGCTCCTCTACTGGGTGACTTCACGCAGGCAATTTCTGGTGGTGGCTGACAGCAGATACCCACAAGATAGATAAGCCTACAGTTGGAGGGTTCTTCCCATCTTGGCTTTATCCTGAGCCTCTGGAGCAATGACATCTTGGTTATGTGCATGATCCCAGCCTGACTTGGTACGGCTACCAGTATGATTCCTGCTATAGCGCAACCTCTGCTCCCTCCTCTGACAATGAGGCTGGCCCTCTTGGCTCTATCTTCTCCCCAAAATCAAAGGCTTATTTGCCATCTAGAGATGTTCTCAGTTGAGGAGCCTCTACCTCAATATCAACAGTGCTACTAGAAACCTCAGGCCAGAACAGGGCTGGCAGCTCGAACCTCACTGATGTAGTGTTGTACCTACCTGCAGAGAAGTAGAGATACATGTAGCAGGGGCAACTAGATCTCTAGGCCCTCAGGCAAGAACATCGTCCATAGCAGCCAGAAGCCTCCAGGTCTCCCCAAGCTTAAACATTTATCCCTCTACATGTTCTACAAAAATGCAAGACTTTTCAGTGAAGAAATCAGAAATATAGAAAGAAAAGCAATGGATTCTTATCTGACTGGTAGCTTTTATCAGTATCACCCCCATTCTCAATGAATGTGTCATTTCTGTGTGCTTCTCATTTTCTTTTCTATCAAACAGGATTGTCTCATACTCAGGCAGTTGGGGCCAAGAGGATGAACTAGAAGAAACTGTTACTATTCAATCTTTAAATGCTACCTATGAAACAAAATGAGGGGTTCTCTTTAGACTTCAGGGATATGAGAACCAAGGGGGCATGATGGCTCACATCTGTAATCCTAGCACTGGGAGGCTGAGGTGTGAGGGTTGCTTGAGCCTAGGAGTTCAAGACCAGTCTGGGCAACATGGCAAAACCCCATCTCAACAAAAAATACAAAAATTAGCTGGGTTTGGTGGCACATGCTTGTGATGCCAGCTACTCAGGAGGCTGAGACAGGAGGATCACTTGAGCCTGGGAGGCTGAGGCTGCAGAGATCCAAGGTCATGCCACTGCTTTCCAGCCTGAGTGACAGAGTGAGACCCTGTCTCAAAAAAAAAAAAAGATATACTAACCTATCATTCAGGAAAACTAGAATTTCACGTGGTAGTTGGCCATTAAGGAAAGAAACTACATGACATGGAAAAGCTAAGAGTAATGATGAAAGAAATTTTAAAATCAGAAAGACCTAGGTTTGAATTCCAGTTCCTCCACTTACTTGCTGTGTATCCTTGGAGGAGGTTTTTAAACTGTATGGAACTTAGTCTTCCCATTTAAAATAGGTCATAATATGTGACTCATAGGAATGTTCTTAAGAGTAAATGAGCCACTGAGTGTCACATGCCTGGAATACAATAGACGCGCAGTAAATGGAAACCAATTATATAATGACTTTTCAGGTTTTTTTAAAAGGTTTTCAATTTCCCCAAACCAAGAGTTAGCATGTTTTGCTGCAGTGACTTTCATATCTTTTTAGGAAGGTAAATCTTCTCTTCAAAATAAATCAAACATAAAATCAGAACTTTTATGGCCTTTTATCCTCTTTCCTCTTGAAGGGTCCTCTGAGACACTGCCCCTGTACCATAGGAAATTATCCATAGAAGATGAGCCAATTGCACGGAAGTTTGAAGATATGGATTCTAATACCTGCTATGCCACACACTCCCAGAGACAAGCCTCTTCCCTTCCCTGAGTCTCAGCTCTCTCCTTGTTAAAATGAAGCTTTGGGCATCTGGTCACTAATGGTGTTCTGACTTCTAGAACTCAAGGAAGACTCTGGTTACTGGGTGTGATTATTGGTTTTAAAGTCTCTGATCCACCCTTCCCCCAAACTGTTATGCTGAATAAATATGTATTGGTACCATATGAGATAGCTGTATCCCCATCACTAGGATACACCTATCTCTATTAAATGAAGCAATATCATCACATGTTGCCTCATTCCACACCTGAGCACTTGCTTGTGGCAGAATGTAACAGGCAACTATCATACTGAGAGTAAGCCATGGGTCCTGGGAATGAGGCTGTGGCTTTAGTCTTAAGGGGTGGGGAAGAAGCAAAAAGTGACGTATCTACCTTCATCTAAGGACCTTGAAATATCTCCCAAAATGGGAAGTCAGAGGCTAGAGTTTCATGAGATTTTTAAGACCACATTATTTTCTCTTCAAAGGGAATACCCTTAACCTCAGGACCACCTATTGTGAAAGAAGATGAATACTTTTCTATTACTTGGGGGCTTTAGTTATGTCCAGAGAGGGTATTGCCTAAGGAACAAGTTGTCCTACATTGAGTGACTGTCAGGAATTTAGGCAGGAGGCATGAAGGGCAAATTTAGGCAGGAGGGCAAATTCTTGGGGAGAGGAACAAATGGGGCAAGACATAGTAAAGGGTCTAAGCTCAGGCAGGACTTACAGAGTCCAAAGAGTCAAGTGTAGGTCTAGGCAAGATGACTACCAGAATGAAGCCAAAGATCTTGTCATTCCAGCAGAAGCTATCTGGTGGTATCTGCAGGAAGGGCAGAATGAGGCTTAATAAGAGGTTGAAATTAAAGCTGTAATTATGAAAGTACAGCCAAGACAGGCAGGGATGCATGGGGTACAAGAGTCCTGAACGTCTGGCTCCTACCTTCTCATAAATAATAGTAGAACACAAGTGGAAACACATTTTAGAGTCCCTTGGAAACAATTAAATGCCTAACAAACATAGGACTCTACTTACTAAGGTATTAGAACCAAAGAATCCAGGCCAGAGGTCAGCACCAAGGATAGCTGCCAGCTGGGCTAATGGTTTTCAGATCTCAAGCTCTTAGAGTCTTCCAAGACAGGGCTTATCCCTAAAATAACTCTTAGGATTTAAAGGACCCTAATTCATCAGGGTAGGTCCAGATTGCTTGTAAAGGATACCCAACATGTATGTCACATGGTAGCATAATGTTTTTCCAGGAAACGAGTAGCTCCACTACAGAGCATACCTAGTAGAATTCGGAGAGTTAATTCCTCCGTGTCCCCTTGGAGCTGAGGAAGGACCTTGAAACATATCAACAGAAGATGATATAGGGTAGGGGGTCAGCAAAATATTTCTGTAAAGCCGGATAGTAAGTATTTTAAGCTTTGCAGGTCATACAGTGTCTGTTGCAAATACTCAACTCTGTCGCTGTAACGCAGAAGCATCCATAGCCAATGCTTTAAAATGGGTATTGTTGTGGTCCAACAAAGTATTTTTTAAATAAACAACAACAAACGGTGGGATGAATGTGACCTGCAGGCTGTAGAGTCCTGACCCCTCAGCTAGAGGCTCCGTTGTGGATCATCTTAGGCAGAACTGTTAAATACCCAATACATGACCCAATTTTGTTGTACAATAAAGGGTGTTTAAGAAGTGTGAACCATCCTCTACCATCCTGAACCTCAATTTTGGCCTTTATTACAGATATCCTTTTGGGAAATCTCAGGTAGTCCCAGCAAACAAGTGGAAAATGTGGAAAAGATCAAGAAAAGGCCAAAAAAAAAAAAAAAAAAGTTAAACAGTTATGAAAGGTTAATGGGAAAGATAATCATGGACATATGGAGTTTTTAGAGTTGGCTTTATAGGAGACATAGTGCTTTAATTGGTAGAAGCATTTTCATAATAATTAATAAGAGTGGACCACTGAGAACGGGATGAAAAAGAAAAACCACGATGCTACAGAGGCAACTTAGATACAAAAAGGAGAGGTTCCACATCATTAAGGCAACTTCCTGCTAGGACCAGAACAGGGAGATTTGCCTATGTTCTTGCATTTAATCCTCACCACTCCCCTCCAATGGAGTATTACTTCTATTCAAACATGAGGGAGCTGAGGACCACAGGGACAAAATCATTTGCCAAGGAACATGCAGCTAACGAGCTGGAAAACCAAGATAAAATGAAAAGAATTTAATATCAGAGCCCAGGCTCCTCTCACCCCGACTCTTCAATTGTCCTCAGACTCACAGGCCTGAGTCACATAAGGAATCTGAGCCATTTGTTCTTAAGAGACTCAAGTCCAGAGATCTTTGGACACCTCTCTCCTCCAACACATCTGCATTTCAAATGGGGCTACTCTGGCCACTCTCTCTAGCATCTTCTCCTTGCAGCTGCTCAGATTGGGGACCACTAGGAGCCACTCTCCCACCCTGAGGACTCTCTCTCTCTCTTCCTACGTGCAAGAGGCTCATGACCTTCATAGAGTACCCTGAACAAGGCAAGGCCCAGCAAAAGTGGGATCTTTAAGAGCAGTGAGCTTAGAGCAGATGAGACTATCTGAGGACCTGGGGGCTCCCAGGGTTATTCCACCCCTACCCTCACTTTCCCTGCTCAACTCAAAGAGGGCTTGAATGGCAGCTGCACACTGCATATGAAATCCATTCCTCAGTGCTGCCAAGCTGGGGTGGGGGTGTTTTAAAGTAAAACTATAATAAGCCTGCAGTAAAAGTTTACCAGCTTTTATATAGGTTCCCAATAATGAGAGGAGATATTTCAACAGCTCAGACAGTGCCGTGACAGGAAACACAATTCCTGGCATCACCTCTCTACAGTGAGAATCTGCCTCCCCCACATGGCTCATAACTGGGAGTTTTTCTTATTTAAAGAGGACTGCATCAAAGTGTGTGTCCCTTTCATTCTTTAACATGATTTGTAATGATTCCTAGAGTTTTCTAAATGTAAAGCGTTTAGAAAGTTGACTTTATACTGAGCTGGGTGGTGAATTTTTATGTCCCTAAACCTTGGAAGAGTCAAGAGTTACAGCAACAGAGAATTAAAGAGGTAAGAAATTTTGGAACACTAGAGTTCAGGGCTGGGGCAGGAGGATGAAAAGGTGTCTTCCAGTTGTAGATCTTGGGAAATAAGTTGAGGCTGGATCATAGTGCTGCTACTTTAGACGAGGACTTTAAGAGGTCATGTCCCCAACAGGTGGTCAGAAACTGAAGAGAAAGCATGGAGAAGAATCTCCCAGGGCGACAGGGAAGCGGGTACAATTGGGGAGGCAGAGTGGGAGCGACTGGCCACCTGGAAGCAGACAGAATGCCCTCATGTTTGCTGGTGAGGGACAAGGAGAGGATGGAGGCCAAGGAAAGGGGACAGTGTGAGGGAAGCCAAGACAAAGGCAGATTAACCCACTGTGGGAAAAGAAGGAGACACTTGCTCTCCCAAAGCACCCAGAGAGGAAGGACTCTTTCTCCTACACAGAGACGGATTGCAGCCTGTGCTGAGATGCCCTTGTGATCTGACACAGACCCGTGGCGCCCTGTGGTGCTCACCGTCTAATGGGCATCATGTCAAAGAGGTATGCCTGATTTCAAACTTGTGATCATTTGGTCACAGACAAAACTCAAGTTGACATATGAGCTTTCAATGAAAATGAAGTTTGTTACACAAATCAAGAGTGTGAAAGAATTAGGGGCAAGAGGCATAATTAACCTACTCGGGGAAAACTAACTGACTTCGAGAACTTTGAATGACATTAGCACCTCTCTATTTAAATCCAGACTGTGTCACTTACAAATGATTGCTCTGTAAGCTTGGCATACGTTCATCAGACCCTGTGCCTCATAACACTTCATTAGTCCCTAACTGGTGTTGCTGCATCTTCCTAAAATGTCAATAGTAACTCTCCCTTTCTTTCAAGGTCCACCTCAAATCACCCTTCCTCCCTAAGGCTGTCTAGGACTTCTCAGCCCACATAACATTCCTCAAATATACACTTTGTAGGCCACTTATGATCCACTTATGGGCTACCTTGAACAACGAGCCCTCCTGTCCCATGCCCAAGTCTTATAGCCCTAACTGGCCTAAATGTACTTGGAAACAAAAAGAGACTCTTTTTTAAAAAAATACTTTAAGTTCTAGGTCACAAGTGCAGAATGTGCAGGTTCATTACAGAGGTATACACATGCCATTGTGGTTTGCTGCACCCATCAACCCGTGATCTACATTAGGTATTTCTCCTAATGCTATCTCTCTCCTAGCTCCCAACCCCCCGATGGGCCCTGGTATGTGATGTTCCCCCACTATGTCCATGTGTTCTCACTGTTAAACTCTCACTAAGGAGTTAGAACATGTGGTGTTTGGTTTTCTGTTCTTGTGTTAGTTTGCTAAGAATGATGATTTCCAGCTTCAACCATGTCCCTGCAAAGGACATGAAATCATCCTTTTTTATGGCTGCATAGTATTCTATGGTGTATATGTGCTACATTTTCTTTATCCAGACTATCATTTTTGGGCATTTGGGTTGGTTCCAAGTCTTTGTTATTGTGAGCAGTACCTCAATAAAAATATGTGTGCACGTATCTTTATAGTAGAATGATTTATAATCCTTTGGGTATATACCCAGTAATGGGATTGCTGAGTCAAATGGTATTTCTAGTTCTAGATCCTTGAGGGATTGCCACACTGTCTTCCACAATGGTTGAACTAATTTGCACTCCCACCAACAGTGTAGAAGTGTTCCAATTTCTCCACATCCTCTCCAGCACCTGTTTTTTCCTGACTTTTTAATAATCACCATTCTACCTGGCATGAGATAGCATCTCAATGTGGTTTTGATTTGTGTTTCTCTAATGACCAATGACAATGAGCTTTTTTCATATGTTTGTTGGCTGCATAAATGTCTTCTTTTGAGAAGTGTCTGTTCTTATCCTTTGCCCACTTTTTGATGGGGTTGTTTTTTTCTTGTAAATTTGTTTAAGTTCTTTGTAGATTCTGGATACTAGCCCTTTGTCAGATGGATAGATTGCAAAAATTTTCTCCCATTCTGTAGGTTGCTTCTTTTGTTTGTTTCTTTTGATTGTTTCTTTTGTTGTGCAGACGCTCTTTAGTTCAATTAGATCCCATTTGTCTATTTTGGCTTTTGTTGTCATTGCTTTTGGTATTTTAGTCATGAGGTCTTTGCCCATGCCTACGTCCTGAATGGTATTGCCTAGGTTTTCTTCTAGGGTTTTTATGGTTTTAGGTCTTCACTTTAAGTATTTAATTCATCTTGAGTTAATTTTTGTATAAGCTGTAAAGAAGGTATCCAGTTTCAGCTTTCTGCATATGGCTAGCCAGTTATCCCAACACCATTTATTAAATAGGAAATCCTTTCCCCATTGCTTGTTTTTGTCAGATTTGTCAAAGATCAGATGGTTGTAGATGTGTGGTATTATTTCTGAGGCCTCTGTTCTGTTCCATTAGTCTACATATCTGTTTTGGTACAAGTACCATGCTGTTTTTGTTACTGTAGCCTTGTAGTATAGTTTCAAGTCAGGTAGCGTGATGCCTCCAGCTTTGATCTTTTTGCTTAGGTCTTGGCTACACAGGCTCTTTTTTGGTTCCATATGAAATTTAAAGTAGCTTTTTCTGATTCTGTGAAGAAAGTCAATGATAGCTTCATGCGGATAGCATTGAATCTACAAATTACTTTGGGCAGTATGGCTATTTTCATGATATTTTTTCTTCCTATCCATGAGCATGGAATGTTTTTCCATTTGTTTGTGTCCTCTTTTATTTCTTGAGCAGTGGCTTGCAGTTCTCCTTGAAGAGGTCCTTCACATCCCTTGTAAGTTGTATTTCTAGGTATTTCATTCTCTTTGTAGCAATTGTGAATGGGAGTTCACTCATGATTTGGCTCTTTGTTTGTCTGTTATTGGTGTATAGGAACGCTTGTAATCTTGAGACTTTGCTGAAGTTGCTTATCAGCTTAAGGAGATCTGGGGCTGAGACCGATGAGATTTTCTAAATATACAATCATGTCATCTGCAAACAGAGACAATTTGACTTCCTCTTTTCCTAATTGAATACCCTTTATTTCTTTCTCTTGCCTGATTGCCCTTGCCAGAACTTCCAATACTGTGTTGAATAGGAGTGGTAAGAAAGGGCATCCGTGTCTTGTGCCGGTTTTTAAAGGGAATTCTTCCAGTTTTTGCCCATTGATATTGGCTGTAGGTTTGTCATAAATAGCTCTTATTATTTTGAGAAACATTTCGTCAATTGTTTATTGAGAGTTTTTAGCGTGAAGTGCTGTTGAATTTTGTCAAAGGCCTTTTCTGCATCTATTGAGATAATCCTGTGGTTTTGGTCAGTGGTCCTGTTTATGTGATAGATTATGTTTGTTGATTTGCATATGTTGAACCAGACTCGCATCCCAGGGATGAAGCCAACTTGATCATGGTGGATATGCTTTTTGACGTGCTGCTGGATTCTGTTTGCCTGTATTTTATTGAGGGTTTTTTCATCGATGTTCATCAGGAATATTGGCCTGAAATTTTCTTTTTATTGTCTCTTTGCCAGGTTTTGGTATCAGGATGATGCTGGCCTCATAAAATGAGTTAGGGAAGATTCCCTCTTTTTCTATTGTTTGGAATAGTTTCTGGCACCTCAAAGAGGTACCAGCTCCTCTTTGCACCTCTGGTAGAATTCAGCTATGAATCCGTCTGGTCCTGGACTTTTTTTGGTTGGTAGGCTATTAATTGCTACCTCACTTTCAGAACTTGTTATTGGTCTATTCAGGGATTCGACTTCTTCCTGATTCAGTCTTGGGAGGGTGTATGTGTGCAGGAATTCATCCATGTCTTCTAGATTTTCTGGTTTATTTGCATGGAGATGTTTATAGCATTCTCTGATGGAAGTTTATATTTCTGTGGGATCAGTGGTGACATCTCGTTTATCAGTTTTTATTGCATCTATTTGATTCTTCTCTCTTTTCTTCTTTATTGGTCTGAATAGTGGTCTATTTTCTTGATCTTTTCAAAAAACCAGCTCCTGGATTCACTGATTTTTTTTAAGGTTTTTTCATGTCTCTACCTCCTTCGGTTCTGCCTGATCTTAGTTATTTCTTGTCTTCTGCTAGCTTTTGAATTTGTTTGCTCTTTCTTCTCTAGTTCTTTTAATTGTGATATTAAGGTGTCAATTTTAGTTTTTTCCTGCTTTCTCTTGTGAGCATATAGTGCTGTAAATTTCCCTCTAGACGCTGCTTTAAACATGTCCCAGAGATTCTGGTACATTGCGTTTTTGTTCTCATTGGTTTCAATGAACTTCTTTTTTTTTTTTTATTGCACTTTAGGTTCTAGGGTACATGTCCAAAACATGCAGGATTATTGCATAGGTACAGACATGGCAATGTGGTTTGCTGCCTCCATGCCTCCGTCACCTATATCTGGCATTTCTCCCCATGTTATTCCTCCCCAACCTCCCTACCCCCTACTGTCCCTCAAAGCACTGTTTTCTTCCCATATTTCTGGATTTATCTACTTGTGGTCTTTGTAGTTGGTGACTTTCAGATGGGGTCTTTTCAGCCCGGGAATCTGCTGGTCTGTGAGCAGTAATAACTCATTTGGAAATGTGGTGTTCACTTACTCTCTGAGTTGTTCTCACTGGGAGCTGCATTCCAGAGCTGTTCCTATTCGGCCATCTTGGATCCGCCATCCCCCAAAGAACTTCTTCATTTCTACCTTAATTTTATTATTTACCCAGTTGTCATTCAAGAGTAGGTTGTTCAGTTTCCATGTAGTTGTGCAACTTTGAGTGAGTTTCTTAATCCTGAGTTCTAATTTGATTGCACTGTAGTCTCTGAGAAACTGTTGGATTTCTGTTCTTTTGCATTTGCTGAGGAGTGTTTTACTTCCAACTGTGTGGTCAATTTTAGAATAAGTGCAATGTGGTGCTGAGAAGAATGTATATTCTGTCGAGTCGGGGTGAAGAGTCATATAGATGTCTATTAGTTCCACTTGGTCCAGAGCTGAGTTCAAGTCCTGGACATCCTTATTAATTTTCTGCTTCGTTCATCTGTCTAATATTGACAGCAGGGTGTTAAAGTCTCCCACTAGTATTGGGTGGGAGAAAAGTGACTCTTATTTATGGCAGCTTATACCTGTTACATTACCAAGAACTCTGTGTTGGCTCAATGAAAGAAACGTGATTTTCTAGTAAACTCTGGATGTATGGATACCATGAAATTACAGGAAGCAATTGAGAAGAGTCAGTCGGAGCTATATATACTGATTGACCTAGAAAGGTATTCATTTCACTTTTAGTGAAAATAAGTTGATTGTGGGGTTGTGCACATTATGTGGTTCCACTTTTGAAGAAAAAATACTTTCTGAATATCTTATCAACACTTAATAGTATGTTTGAGTAAGCAGAGAAAAAGAAAGAAGGATATATACCAAACTGTTTATGTTTGTTTTCTTGGATTGGGAGAATGGGATTGGAGATGCAGAAAGGAGTTAGCGTTTCCTTTCTATGTCTGTTCGCTGTTTGGCTTGTTGAATGAAAGTGCATTATTGTTTACTTTGAGGGAAGTCAGTAAGCCTTAGAAACAGTGCCAAGTCAAGCTCTGTTGACCTTTTCAGTAACCCAAAAGCACTGCCTCTTCCTCATGAGGCTAAAGGCCAAGTTTAGAGTGGGGAGGGTGATAGGGTTTGAATGTATGTCCCTTCCAAATCTCATGTTGAAATGCGATCCCCAGTGTCCACGCTAGGACCTAGTAGGAGATGTTTGGGTAATGAAGGCAGATCCTTCATGAATTATTTGGTGCTCTCCTAGCTGTAATGAGTGAGTTCTGGTTCTGGTAGTTTGTATGAGATCTGATCGTTAGAGTCTGGGACTTCCTTCCTCCCTGCCTTGCTCTCTCTCTTGCTATGTGACACATGAGTTAAAGCCTTGCCTTCCACCATGAGTAAAAGTTTCCTGAGACCTCACCAGAAGTGAACAGGTGCTGGTGCCATGCTTCTTGTACAGCCTGCAGAATCATAAGCCAAATAAACCTTTTTTCTTTATAAATTACCCAGCCTCAGATATTCCTCTATAGCAGCATGAAATAGCCAAGCACAAAGGAGTCCTGTCAATCACCTGTACCTCCTGCCACCCCAAGTAACATCCACACAGTCTCCCTGGAGCTTTGTAAGGGGTCTGCATAAATCCACACCCACCTACATTCCCACTGGTATGGTTTGGATCTTTATCTACCCCCAAAATCTCTTGTTGAATTGCAATCCCCAGTGTTGGAGTTGGGGCCTGGTGGGAGGTGATTAAATAACGAGGGAGGATTTCCCCCTTGATGCTACTTTGATGATAGTCAGTGAGTGCTCACAGATCTGCTTGTTTAAAAGTGTGTGGTACCACCCTGCCCCCTCTCTTCCTCCTGCTCTGGCCATATAAGATATGTCTGCTTCCTCTTTGCCTTCCACCATGATTGCAAGTTTCCTGAGATGTCCCCAGAAGCAGAAACCACCATGCTTCCTGTACAGCATGCAGAACCATGAGACAATTAAACCTCTTTTCTTTATAAATTACTCAGTCTCAGGTATTTCTTTATAGCAAGGCAAGAACAGACTAATACAACTACCTTTCATGTTCCAGCCCCAACACTTGCATCTCCTTAAGGTAACCACAACTTGCTCTCTGTTTCCCACATCCCAGACAGCCCTGTCTGAAACAGGGAGGTAGCACCAGAGAGCTGGTTATTGTCTGTTTTTCCTTCTAAATCCACTCTTCATCCTCTTCCACCCTGCTCGATATGCACAGGGGACTGTCATCCATGGACTGCATCAATTAGAGCTCCCTCGCCAGGTTAGGTTCAGCCAGCAGGAGGATCCAACAGATAACAATCTTGGAGGAAAGAGGAATCAGGATCTTCCTCCCTCAAGTTTTCTCCCAGCTCAGCCACAGGTTGGCGATAGCTGTGTTCCTCTACTGCAAACCACAGCTGCTGCTGGGAAGCCCTTCTGATCTTGAGCTGTCTCGTGGTGTGGTGAGTGCTTCATGTTTTGATAGGGAGCATGTGAAGTAAGAGTTTCCTTCTCTTAGTAATCTGGAGGGGCTTCACCATCCCTTGCTGGTTCCCTTACACTTGCCTACATGCTTGTTAACTGTCCCCTTATTAAACTCTCCTCCCTTTTGAGTGTGCCACCCGCTTCCTAACTGGCCCCTGGGCAGCTTCCCCATTCCCTGTAGCCAGCATAGGGCCCTGGGCACTCCCACAGAGATCAAGAGCTGTCTTCTAACACTGCCTCTGCTGCCAGGAGCCGCGCCCCACCAGAGACCTGCACACCTGGAAACACCTCTCTCTGGCAGCCTTTCCAGCTTTAACCCAGGGAGACTTCTAAGAGGTATAGCAATGTTTCTTGTTTCTTTCATTCACTAGCCATAAAGAAGTGGTAAACAAGCTCAGCTTATCCCCTTGGAGTCCATTTGAACAATAGAATCAAGGTGAGCTGGAGGAGATGGAAATCTCCATGCCCCCTCGTGAGCTAGAAACAATCAGAGGGTGCTGTGAAGCCAGCCACTGTAGCCAAATATCTCCCATAGCAAAGCTCTGCTCTGGTGCCTCTCTCCCAGTAGGTGTCAATCAGTCAAGGAACAGGGAGAGAACAGATGCAAACAAGCCAACTAAAAATACATCCATTGCAGACTTCATTAATGTGTAGGAACATTCTTAGTCCCTAGGGCAATGATGGGACCTCGAGATCTCAAGGGGTAGAAGAGGAATGGCAACTAAAGTAAGACCCAATATAAAAACAACATCAATAATGGCAAAAAGACATATCCGATAGGAAAGAAAACAACTGTTCATGTTCAAATCCTAGGGGATATTGACACCTAATTATTAATCAGCCTGAGCAAGAATGAACTATGGCCTCAGAATCAGCTTCCTTCTACTGTCAAGAACCATCATTAAATCTGGTATGTCATTAATTCCATAAATTCCTGGAGATATGGAAAAGGGGTCTCATCGCAGGCCTGCTCCTAGATGCAGGAGGAGGCCCCAGCCAAGTGGGGCCTGAAGAACAGACATGGGTGGTAACAAACAAATTAATCATCATCCCACTACACCTCAGGCAGCAAGAAAGTGAGGATGCTATAGACCCAGGTTTAGAACATCTCAGAGGGCTCCATCAAGGCATGTGTGTTACCTTCATATTAGTGAGAACACTGGTTGTATGTTGCAGAAGCCCAGCTTAAACTGGCTTAAGCAGAAAAGGGGATGGATAGGCTCATTTAATTGTAAAATTTCAAGGTAGTTCAGCCTTGGCTGGATCTAGGTACTCAATGATGTCACCAGGAATCTCCAGCCCTCTCCCTCTGAGATCTGCTTTCCTTGGTGTTGACTGGATTCTTCCCATTCATGGGTGGCCCCCAGTGGCCCCTGCTGACACCTACTATTAAACAACTCCAGAGGAAAGTGCATGTGGCTTTCCAGAGAGTCCCCACCCGAGTCTCAGATTTGAGTTTCAATGGCATCACTGGTGTTACTCGCCATCTGTAATGCATTTCTGTGGACAGGAGAATGAAATGCTCCGGTTGGCCAGGCTGGGGTTGTATGCTCACCCCTGAGTCTTGGAGCTAGAGTAGTCTGGCACGTAGAGAGAACTCACTAAATGTATGTTGAATGAATGAATGAAAGGCCCAGACGTGTGAAAATTCACAGCACATTGAGTACAGTGAGTTGGCTACTGTGGGTGAAAGAATGGGGTTGGAAAACCAAGAATGAACATACAGCATCTGATGTGGTGGCCACAGGCAAGGCACTTCTCAGGCTACAAGGCACTTTGCCAGGATGCCAAGTATAAGACATGCAGAGGACCCCGGAATGGGTTATCTGCCTTCTGGAATTAATTGGAGTCATGGGACAACCATGTAAATGTTATGTCACATGAAAGAAAACGTGATGGCCCTTACAGGAGCAGAGAGGATGTCATCTCACTCTGGAATCACTAGGAGGTCAGAGGCCTTTTAGTGGAGGAGTTGGTGAATCTATTTGGAGCTGATGAGCAGGAATAGTTTGGACAGGTGAAAATGAAGATGAACACTTTAGGCAGAAGTAATGCTCAAGTAGATGGGGCAGGCAGAAAAATGAGGTCCAGGGAGGACTGGCCCATGATGGGGACATAGGAAGTAGGGGTACAAGTGGGGTCGAGAGCCTCACAAAGGAAGGCGGAGGCTTCTGAGCCAAGGATTTAGAGCCTTATTTTGTTGTCTGTGGGGTGTTGCTGTCTTTTCTTTCTATGTATTTATTTATTTATTGAGACACAGTCTTGCTCTGTCACCCAGGCTGGAGTGCAGTGGCACAATCTCAGCTCACTGCAACCTCTGCTTCCCGGGTTCAAGCGATTCTCCTGCCTCAGCCTCCCGAGTAGCTGGGATTACAGGTGTGCACCCTCATGGCCAACTAATTTTTTATACTTTTGGTAGAGATGGGGTTTCACCATGTTGGCCAGGCTGGTCTCGAACTCCTGACCTCAAGTGATCTGCTTGCCTCAGCCTCCCAAAGTGCTGGGATTACAGGCGTGAGCCACCGTGCCCAGCCTGCTGTCTATTCTTGAGCCGGTTCATCTCAGTCACTATCCTAGAAGTAGTGCCTGCCTTTCTTGGGGCATATCAATTCTAATTCATGTTTTTCAGAAATCAACAAGGTCTCTCTTCCCGACAGGCTGCTTCCCAGTCTGCTGTCCTAGGAGTGGGTGATTCCTCTCCGAAGTACGACATCTTTACGCTGCAAATCTTCCTCCCTGACTTTCAACCATTTCCAGCAACAACGGCATAGCTCATCTTAAGGAGCCAGGTTTCTCAGCATGCGTATAAACTCAACTTTAAACTGATTATTTAAATCTACAAGCTGTTAATCCAGTGGCTGCCAGCAAAGCTTCATTCTTTCTACTGTTTAATCTTTGCTGACAATGACACAATTCGTATGTTCTCTCAGCTGCTCTCAGCAACCTCCCATGCCTTCCCAAGACCTCTCCTACAGTCACTCCACACAGCAAATATGTTCACGTACTCCATACGCCCTTCATTTTGCTCTTTTTCTATCTCTATCTCTAACTGAGACTTATTTGAAATTACTGGTCAAAGCAAGAAAGGCAATCACTTGACCAGGATAAATTCTGTGCAAGGGAAACATGCGGATTTTCAAGGATTTTTATCAGGGTTTGCCCACTTTCTGGGAGAGTGGCCCCACAGACCTGGAAAACTGGTTGGTTTAATGAGTGGCCATGTCTGCCCATCTCAGTCAGGCCCCCCATTAGTGATGAGACTTGTCAAGGGCTCCTTTGGGGTAGCTTAGGAGCATCCAGTCGAGCTGGTGTTGCCCCATCTCCCTCAATAAGGAGCTTCACTGCTGGCCTGGGGCTTACAGATGTCAGGGCTGGGGACTCACCTGGCTGAGTCAGCTGCATCCCTGTCCCCTTGCCCAGTGAACCACCAACACATGGTAGGCCAGGGCTCCGTGTCACTGGAGTCATTGTCTTTCTATCTGCCACTTATTCATAACCACCCCTGAGGCTGAAATGGCATCTGAGATCTTACCCAGGCTGGTCCCACTCACTTCTCCAGGCTTTTCTGCCTTCCATCTTTTCACATCCCCTTGCATCCAGCCAAACTGAACTGCTCTCTATTCCCCTAAATATCTCCTACCCATTCTTATTGCTATGCCTTTGACCCCTCTGATACTCCCATCAAACCACCCACCCTCCCAAACTCACATGAAAATTCTTTCTCTGAACTCCTGGGACACTGTCTGTACATTGGTAAACACTCAACCTGTTCTATTTTGTATTACAAGCACACAGCATAGAGCCTAGAGCTTTGCTGGGTGACCCTGGGAAGTGACTTAACCTCTCTGTGCCTTGATTTCTTAATTCATGAAGTAGGAATAGTATTTCTTCCTCAAAGAGTTGTTGAGGAAAATAGGCCAATATCTTAAAGTATGCGTGGCAAGATCTGGCGTATACGGGCTGTTCGAAAATTACCATTGGTACTATAACTGTTAGGGTGGTCGTTACTGCAATTACATTTTCCTGCTACTATGCTGTGGGTTCCTTCAGGACAGGAGAATGTCTTGTTCATACCTGAATCACTCTCATTGCCCAATACATTGCTGGCATATGGCACATGCTTATTAGTTGATAAATGAATCAAGGAGAAGAATAAACTGCATAGTCCTGTCCTCTTGTATTAATATTTTAACTGCTTTTCCTATTGGCCTCTCCTTAAACAAACATACACACACACACACACACACACACACACACACACACAGAGGCTAAGCACATTAGACACCTCAGCTAGAGAGAGGAGACAGAATAAACCTTCTACCTTCTTGGAGGCTGGCAAAGGCTGCTTTTCTGGGTATCATGAACCCTCGCTACACAGAGCACTAAAGCAGTTTCTTCTCATCAATGCACTTATTTCACTCATTTAGTCAACAAACCTTTGCTTAGCACTTATTCTGTGCCAGGCACTGGGCCAAGTGACAAGCCAAGGTAGGCATAGCTCTGCTCCCATAGAACTTGAATCTAGTAGAGAAAAACCAGTCTTCATGAATATTAACTCAAATAACTCTAAAATTATAGGCCATGAGGATGACATTTAATAGGAAGGGCTGTGAAGACACAGCTCTTGCATGATTTTCTCAGAGCAGGAACTCTGGACAAGGCTGAAGACTCCCCCATGCCCATCCTTCTGGGTTAAGGCACTGCCCTACACAGACCTCTGGAAGAAAAGACATTAAGTAACCACTGACACCAAGTGTTACTAATATTTAGGCACCTTTCTCACCATCTTCCTGGATGGAGAGAGTTGAGCAGAAGTGGAAAAAGGTCCAGAGAACCTAGAAATGAAGCTATCACATGGAATAGAATGGGGAGAACCGGCTAAGAAAGGGGAGATGAGCCCAGTAAGTCTCCTTCTGGGCGTCGGTAAGTGTGAGCCCCTTGTTTCTTCCCTTATCAAATTTAATCCTTATTATTTCCTCAACGCTGGGGCTGTCTTCACTCAGACAGTGCCCTGAATGAATTCTTAGCCAATTTCAAAACATTACACGGTGACAACTGCTTACAGCACTCGATCAAGCCATGGCCTGTGGATTATTTCAGACTGATGATATCCAGAGCCCTGTGCCTGACCCTGGGTAGGAGGGTGGGGCATGACACAGAATAAGTATTTCCTGACTTAAGAGAGCCTCTACCTCACTGGAGAGATGGAAGTAATGCCCACGAACATCCCAGATGACAATTAAATCACAGCCAAGCGCATGTGCCACTTGTCTTAAGAAAGTTTCCCAGAAACTGACAGGTGAACCTCTGCTTACATCGCATCTTCCAGATATAAATGCATCCACTCTGATTGGGTCAGCTAGGCTAATCCAGGAAGCAAGTGGAAATGGTCCCAGGAGGCTTCATAAAACACCTAGATCGGTCACACACGCATGTGTGTGTGCACGCCTGAGGGTGCGTGTCTGTCTCTAGACTGGCCTTTGGCAAGTGCCAAGTGGCGCATTTGTCCCTGCCTCCTTATAAGGCCCTCTCCCACCTCTCCTCAGCACCACCCTGTCCTCACCCTTGCTTCCTCTGTTGCCTACCCACAACACACATAAGAACCTGCGGCTCCTCCTGCCCCAGACAGAGCCAGCTCGCTTGGGGTTTTTTAAACTGACAAAAATCATGTCTATGCATTCTGTACAAAATGATGTTTTGAAATTGGTCTACACTGTGGACGGGCCAAATCAAGTTAAACATACGCATGACCCCCCATGCTAATTCTTTTTTGTGGTGAGAATATTTAAAATTTACTCTTTTGTCATTTTCAGGTATGCTTTACATTGTTATTAACTGCAGTCACCATGATGTACAATAGGTCTCTTGAATGTATTCTTCTTTCTGTCTCACTGGAATTTTGTGTCCTCTGACCATCATCTCCCTAACCCTCCCATCCCAGCCTTACTGCATGATCTTACTTATATGTGGGATCTAAAAAAGTCAAATTCATGGAAACAGAGACAGCCAAGTTGTGATGATGAAAGGCAGGACCCCTTACCAGAAGCATTTGCCTCTGCATTTCGAAAAGCGGCCATGTTTAACCCCTAGGACTGGGCCTCCAAGGGGGAGTGAGGGGGTGGGAGGACAGGTTTTCTAACAGCTTTTAAAAGTCTCCTCTAAGTCTTGCACGGTGCTGGGCAAATCACATGTATTATCTCAGTCAACCTTCACAACAATTCTACAAAAGACGTTTCCCAGCCTCATTTATCATAAAGGGAAACTGAGGCATGGAGGCAGGAACAGATCTTGCCAAAGGTAACCCAGGGTTTGTCCAAGGTAACCCACTCCCGTGGTAGAGTAGGGTCTGCCTTTTTTAACTACCTTGTATTTTAATGAGGACAAAATGTTAGGGTGGGGCTGTCAGGGGAGACAGTCTCCTTAGAGAACCTCCAGACACAGAGAGTACTCAGAACCTACTCCTCCAGCCAGGCTGACTCCACATCTGTCAGCCTTCTAGAGCCCTCCCCAGACCCGCTCCTGCCCACCACCCATTCTCTTTTCTCTCCCTGATTCTCAATCTTCCCTCCCTCCCTCACTCTTCCCCTCTTTCACTTTGGGAAGTAATCAACAAGGCAGGATTACTCTGCCCTTGCAGTCACACCTCCCAAAACAAGGTGCTAGTTTTGGACCATACCTGAGCAGTTTTTAAGACGCAATCTAACATAAATAGAATGTACTTCCCCCACCTCAGATTTTAGCAATGGAGTCATTTCTCCGGGAAATAATGATAATGAAAAATGGCCTCCGATTATTCAAAGACTGTTTCTATGAATAATTCAGGAGCAACAGAGCTGAAGCTCTGTACCTGCTTGTCATAGCACCCCACCCCTCCTCCAACTCACCCTCTCCTTCGCTCCTGGGGTGCTTCCTCGCTCCGCAGAAATGACTGTAACTCCCTGGCACTAAGTCATCTATCAACTCTATCACTGGGAAATGCTGGTTAAGATAAGCACCAATGTCTGTAGACCCACGTTGTGTGCCTGACACTGGGCTGAACAGGCTGTGTGCATTCCCTTGTTTAATTCCATTGCACTCTTGTGAGCTAGGACGTGGTGTCATCCCCATTTTACAGTTGAAAGTGCAGAGGTTTACAGATGGTAAGAAATATGCCGAAGGTCATATGCCTAGAAGTGACAGAGCAAGGATGCAAACTCAGGAGATGCCAGAGCCTGGCCTTTCTACTGCTGCACCCCGCAGCTGCTGTCCATGTGCACACAGAGGAGGGGTTACTCCCTGGGCTGCATCACCAGTAAGCCCTCTTCTTGCCCCCACTCACAGCTGTGAAACAGGATAGCTCTTTTGGTTCACTTCAGCGCTTTAGGGCTTTACAAATCATTTCTCTTCCCGAGATGTTTACATCGGACCCCTTGCAAGACCTGTTGGTGGATGGAAGCCTGGGAAGACTTCCTGAGTTTAAGAGCGAAACTCCATCTCAAGAAAAAGAAGAAGAAGGAGATGGAGAAGGAGAAGGAGGAGAAGGAGAAGAAAAGAGAGCCCTGAGCTTTCTTCTGACACACTCTCTCCAGGAATAAAGGCTATGATGTGTCCTGGCCTCCCTAGGAAACCAGGTTCTGTCCACAATAAATGTAAGCAGAAGTTTCATGAGAAACTTCCAGTAAATCTTCTATTAAAAAGGTGCGGGGAGGGAGGAGGTTCTCCTTTTCCTTCCCTTCTTCCCATCTGCAGCCAGATATTCAGACGTGACTGCAGTAGAGGACCAGAGCCCCTGCTGAGCCTGCAGGAAGATGCTCCCTGACCTCACTTACCTCTTGCCCTCCTAGCACCTGCCAGCCCCTCCCGTTAGACATACTGACCTGGAAGACAGAGGATAAAGGAGCTGAGTGGTCCTTAGAAGTTAGCCACTGGGGACTCCGAGCAGGGCAGAGAGGAAAGAGGATGGCTCTGGAGGGATAAGTGGAGAATAACCAGGATAGCCACTAATTTATAAGCATCTGAAACTCACAGCTGAAGGCAGTTCCTGATGCAGACCTGCAGCACAAATGGCATGCCAATGCCTCCTGACCTCCTTCTCCATGGATTTTAAAAAAATGAAGATGTTGCCCCAGCAATGACGCCGAGCCTGGGGGCTCAGATAGGTGACCTCCAACCAAGGGGTCACTGACTCCAGAAGACCCCTCACCACTTCCTCCTTAGGCAGAATCCAAATAGCTCATAACATTTCTGCTGGTCCTCCCCTCTCTCGCCTCAGCACTCCCAACCAAAGCCATTTGAGCCGGGAGCCAATTTGCATACAGACCGTTATAGGTACTTGTTGATTCTTTTTGTTGTTGCTGTTGTCATTATCGTCTTCAATTTTTTTATTGTGGTAAAATATATATAATGCAAATTTTGCCATTTTATCCATTACTAAGTGTGCAGTTCACGGCATTAAGTATACTCACATTGCTGTGCAACCATTATTTCTATTCACCACCAGAATGTTTTCATCATCCCAAACAGAAGCTCTGATACCCATTAAACAATCACTCCCCATTTCCTCCTCCCACACTCCTGGCAGCCGCCATTCTGCTTTCTGTCTCTTTGAGTCTGACTATCCTAGGTACCTCACATAAGTGGAATCATACAGTCTGTGTCTGGCTTATTTCACTTAGCATAATGTCTTCGAGGTGCATCCATCGTAGCATGTGTCAGATCTTTTGTAAAAGTGACTAATATTTCATTGTCTATATATACCAAACGTTTTTTTTTAATCCATTCATCCATTGTCAGGAAGGAATGCCTTGCTGCCTGCCATGTTGATGAGTTCAGCTTTATTGGGGCAGAAACAGGGAGGCACTGAAAGTTTTTGAGCAGGGATGTCATAATCAGAGCTTTGTTTTAAGATAAGGAAAGTGTCAACAGTGCAAAGGATGGATGAGAAGGACAGAGATTACAGGCAGGAAGACAAGCTGAAGAGATTTGATGTGCACCATGTTATGTACCTGCAAAGCAATGCTGAGGATAGAGTGTGGCTGTGTTTGGGGATCTGATAGGAGACCACTATGCAGGGTGCCCTGTAACATGGGCTCATCCCCTCAAAGCTGGAGGAGCCCAATGTGTGCCGTCTTCCCCAGCCTCTTAGTTTACATGGGGTACAGACACTACATCAAGTATCACGCGGCCTTCAGTGGGGCTGCACCATGGCAGAAGTGAAATGACCCCACTTCAAAGGCTGGGGATAGGCCAGCTGGGCCAGGCCTAGACAAGGGCCTGGTAGAAACACAGCGTGCCCCAATAGGAAGAGCGTAAGGGAGGCCAAGTCAGGATCTCTCCTGGACTCCAGTCTGGGAGCTGCACTGCCTCTGCCCTCTTCCTCAAGTGCCAGCGAATGAGCAGGGACTGCATGGGCAGATGATCTCACTGGGAACCATGCAGATCTGGGAACTCCTGCACCTCAATGCTTGTAAGAGAGGCCCCCGCACTTCCCAACAACAGATTGGGTGGGGCAGAAATAAGAGAAACTGAGCAATAGCCCAGATCAGACCACAGGAAATGCAAGCTTTCACTCATCAGAGCACCAGGTCTATTATAACTTAAAGGGCAAAACTTACATTTTCTGTACAAGAGAAAAAAATGCTCATATGTATATATGTATATATGTATGTAGGTACATATATATATGAGCACTTTTCTTTACATATATATTTACATATATATGTAAACATATTTACATACATTTATTTACTCACATATATGAGCATATGATCTGCATACATATACATATGTATACACATATATGTATATATATTTTCTTCTTGGGAGGAGTCTCACTCTGTCGCCCAGGCTGGAGTGCAGTGGTACGATCTCGGCTCACTGCAACCTCCGCCTTCGAAGTTCAAGCGATTCTCCTACCTCAGCCTCCCAAGTAGCTGTGACTACAGGCATGTGCCACCATGCCCGGCTAATTTTTTTGTATTTTTAGTAGAGACAGGGTTTCACCATGTTAGCTAGACTGGTCTCAAACTCCTGACCTCAGGTGATCAGCCCACCTCGACCTCTCAAAGTGCTGAAATTACAGACACGAGCCACTGCACTCAGCCTCATGTATTATTGATGGCTGAGAACCACAGAGGAATGAAGTGACATGGGGCTAAGGAACAGGCCACTGGGCATGCTCCTACAGGTCACCGGGGGCATGAGGGGGCCTGGCAGACTGCAGGCCAGGCAGACAAAGGCTTTGAGTGGCAAGGTGAGGCATCAGAAATCATCTTCCTGCCTTGCTGTCCCAAAGCAATGCCTCTCTTATTTGCTCTTAGAGACCTGTGGATCACCTGTCACGGTTACAAATTTACATTAATTTGTGTGACTACTTATCTATATCCATCTTCCCCCAGAGGCATAATCTCCTTGAGAGCAGAGGACGAGGGGGCTGCTTTTGTCCCTAGCAGAGCCTGGCACGTAGTAGATGCTAAGTAAAACTACCGTCTCAGCTGTGGTCACCACAAGACCCTGCAAGATGGCTTTCAGGCCCCAGTTTCTGTCCCCAGAACTGGCTCCAGTTCCTTGGGAACTGCTGTGCATTAGAAGTGGGTAAGAAGTTTGGCCCGAAGAAGGACTGCCCACCCTCTTGCCTGGCCACTATCATGTCTGGCACCTCCAGGTCTTGAAGAGAGTGCACTGTATGAAAACTCTCAAGCCACAGGTGAGGGTGGAGGCCCAGTTAGGCTCCCTCACCTCTTGTGTCTCATCCCTTATGCCAGCAGTAATGCAGTGAGCCGTCATGGGAACCCCATGACAGAATGATGGAAAGGGCCAATTTTCTAAAAGGCATCTAAGTCCGACTCTTTGTCTGAAATCCACACACCCTCACATGCACACACAGACATTATTTTAGGCTGCAGAGTTCCTCACAGAAGTCAGCAATGGGAAACCAGCAACAACAACAACACCATTTGTAACTATGGGGAAAACATGCTGTGTTTCAAAGAAACCCAATTTCATTCTTCCCTCATAAAAGTCACCGTCCGTCAGGTTTTAACAGCAAGCAACAAGCTTGGCTTATAGGAAAGATTTAGGGGAAATTTTTTTTTCCTTCCTTCAGTCTTCCATTTGAGGAATATCCAACCACTTCTTCAAGTCACTCCTTGATGTTTCATTCTTTCTAAAATGTCCACTGCAACCCTAAAGACAATGAACAGCACAAGGTCTCCTATGTTTTCAGCCTACATTTTAGGTTAACAGTTGTATTAAGCAGCAGTTGCTGCATTCACAAACAAACAACCTCCAAATCTCAGTGACGTCCAATAGTACGCATTTATTTGTCACTCACGGGCTTGTGGATTTGCTGGGGCAGGTCTGGTCCGTGTGCTTCTCATCCTCCTCCTTAACTCAGGAGACAGTAACAGCACAGAGGACAAGTCAAGTCCACACACATATTCTAAGCCTCTACTTGCATCGTGTCTGTGAGAATCCCATTGGCGAAAGCAAGTCCAATGGCCAAACTCAAAGTCAAAGGGCACGGGTAGAGAGAGAAAAACCCATCCCCTGCAGCAAGTGAACTATCTGCTGTACTCACCAAGTCTCACATTTGCTGCATTTTCACTATATGCAAGGAACCATGGGATACCATGTTGAATTAGATCCAGTCTTCACTCTCAAGGAATTTACAATCCAATAAAGAAAACAAATGGATCCATAAAATGGTGACATTTGAATGTGAAGCAAAGGTTGTGGGAAGAGGGAAGGGAGTGACATATTTTGTATGATAGTCAAGGAATACTTTGCAGGGAGGGGACAGCTTATGTACAAGAATGATTTTGATAGGTAAAAAAGAAAGGAATTCTTAGGTCACCAGCCAAAAGGAAGCTATCCAAGATCAATGATGATGGCTGATGATGGGTTCTTTTATATTGTAACCTCCTTTAAGAAAACTGGATAATAAGAGTACAGAGGATGCTGGGTTCCGTGCATGAAAGTGCTGAAGAGGATTTGAAAGGTCACCTAATCCAAGCCTATATCAGGTCCCTAAACCCTGTGAGGACCTGGACACACAAAGATGAATAAGACATAGTTCTCTGCACCCAGATTGGGCAGTCCTTAAAGCACTCAGAACAAATGAGAAACGCTTGCATATGTGGTGAGGTACATGGTTTGTAATTGTCAGAAACCCACAGGACCAGTAGTAACAGTAAAACCACACAAAGCAAAGACAGCCTCAGACAACAGAAAAGCTGAGAGGCGGCTCAGAGCCAGGGGCCATGCTCTGCCCCGCTCCCTGGAGGAGAATCTGAATTCTCTGTCTGTGCAAGTGCCTGGAGTTGAGTTTCTCTTGAAGCTCCCAGGCTCCAAAGGATTCAAAAGAAAACCCTACTTATCTTCCCAGAACTTGGAAATTAGGGGCAAGATCACCTCTTCAGACCCATTTATTCCCACTTACATTGGGGAAACCAAGGCAGCATAGCAGGCACTGGAAGTATCTTTCCCAAAGACATTTAGAAGTGAACGTGGCACGGAAATCCTCAATGCGAATTCTAGGGATGACCATCGTGTTTGTAAACATCCTGAAATGACACATAAAATGTGTTTTCCTAAGTGCAATTTTGGAATAAAGAAGTCATCGTTTTCATTATCTTTATATTCTCAATATAATAACGACCCCCTCCCAAGATGTTTAAAAATTGGATCCACTCATCCCTTCATTCGTTTATTCAGTTTATTCAACAAATACTTCTTCATGCTGACGATTTGGAGACTGGGGAGATAAGACACTCCCCCATCCCCTGCAGTCTTCAGGTAGGACAATCTGTACATCATCTTGTTCTTCCAAGGGGCCTGTTTGACAGGTCAGCAGAACATTAAACCCTTTCAAGATGTGGGCTGATCTGGCCACTCACAGTTACTCTGTGTGATTCCAAATCCTCTCCTCTCCACACCGCTCCCTCCCTTCTTGTCTTCCTTCTTGCTTTCAACTAATACTTCAGGAGCACCCACTTTGTGCCTGGCCGTGGGCTACGTCTTGCTTAAATCTTCAGCAGCAGCGGCGGCGGCAGTGATGGCTGCCAGGGTCAGAGTCTCCTGGTCTCACGGCAGGTCTGCTTCGGACCCCGAGTGGACGAGCTCGGCCTGTTCCAGCTCCTTTCCCTGGGGAGCCACACTCTGGACTGAACCAATTCTGACACAGTTCGTGTTTATGGCAAAAAAAAAACAAAAAGCCTCAAGTCTCCCTTCTTCCCCTCTCCTCCCCTCTCCCTGCCACCCTGCCCTGCCCCATTCAGGGAAAGCTTTGTTTTCTCCTTGAAGAAGCTGTAATGAAGACTTCCCCTATGTTTATGGCTTATGAAAGAACATTAGAGAATTGCCATGGTTACGGGCCCCGTTCTGCCTCCATCTGAGGACCAGAGGGAGATGGAGAAAAGCACCAAGCGGCGGCTCCTGGTGCCGCTCAGCCCAGAATCATCATTTAAAAAAATGTTTGCATCAGAGGAGAAGTTGCTTCTCAAAAAGCGAAGGGAAAACCCCAGGTTTGATGAGATTGTTACACAGAGTTTTGGCTGCGTTGTTTCTCCCTCACCCCCCTTCCCCCTGCCCCATTATTATTTAAGCTTGTATTAAATCAGGCAAAGGGAGCAGACGACAAAATGCAACTTCATGTTGGCAGCTCTGGCAGGACGCCCAGGCTCGGAGCCGGCCCCACATCCCATCCTCTTCAATCTTCAGCAGCAGCGGCAGCAGCAGTGACGGTTGCCAGGATCAGAGTCTCCTGGTCTCATGGCAGGTCTGCTTCGGGCCCTGAGCCGATGAGCTCGACCTGTTCCAGCTTCTGTCCCTGGGGACTGATGGGCTGGTGCGGGGAGCAGGGGGACCATTCTGAGTCTGAAACAGAACAGACCCAGCTAGGACCTGGTGACCAGGGTCTTCACCCAGCCTGCTCTTCATGAGCTGTGTGTCCTTAGGCAGGTCTCTTTGCCTCTCGGAACTGTGATGTTCTTTTCTTTAAAACAAGGGCACGGTTAACCATCCTGAGAGCAAAGTGGTGCAATGCTGTCACCTAGGGTCAGGCTGCCCAGGTTTACGTCGTGACTCTACCGTTTGCTAGCATGTATGCTAGGCAAGTGGCTTCCCTCTCCATGCCTCAGTTTCCTCACCTGAAAAACAGGAACGATGACAGAACTCACAGCATGGAGTTGCTAGTGAGGATACTTACAGTCACTCAGAAGCAAGCATGGTCCTGGCAGATGCTCAGTAAATGAGCGCTGTCATCCTCTGGCTACAATGTGGTATGAGTGTCTCTGTTCTTTCAGAAAGCTGAGAAATTGACCAGGCATGGTGGCTCATGCCTGTAATCCCAGTGCTTCCAAATCTTAGCTCTTGTGAACAGAGCTGCAACACACATGGGAGTGCGGGAATCTTTCATGAAGGAGAATTTGGAAACAAAAAGCAGCTGCCTGCGAAGCCTGCTGGCCCTGCCCTACACGGACATGCTTCACTTGCAGGTGGTCTTGAAAGAACCAAGCCTTAGCTCTTCCGAGTGTGGGGGTTCCTTCACACAGGCCTGGGGGCATTGAGTCAGTTGAACTGATTGGTTTCACCAGCACAGTGCCAGACCCAATGGCACGCAGGAGGAACAGGCAGCGATCAAGTCACCTGCTGACATTTCTTCTCCAGCCTCCCACTCCAGGCCAGCTGCTGTGTGAGGTACTTTCCAGCATCACGGCCCTTCATACTCACAGCTCCCCATGAAGAAGAGACTAGCTGCTCCCATTATATCAATGGAAAAGGAGCCTTAGAGAGGTCTGCACCCTCCGCAAGTTCCCAAAGCAGGAAGCGGCAGAGCCAGGATTTAAATCCAGGACGTGTCCAAATCTGGAATCCAAGGCCCTACCTCTGTTTCACAGGCTCCCTCTGCAAGGCAGACCATGAGAAGAGCTGTCATGAGCACGCAGTGCAGGTCTTCCTGACCCCCAAGTCCCTGGTATTGGCCACCAGAATCAGTCCCTGTCCTCAAGGAAGCCAGACCCAGTGGGGAGACTGGGCAGCCGAAAAAAAAAAAAAAAAACAAAGAAGCAGCACCCAAGAGGGTCCAGGTGAGGAGAAAGGGGGAGTGGGAGAAGCTCACAGAGGAGATAGCCCTGGGGCTGCCGGCGTGGAGAGAAGAGGAGGGAACAGCCCAGCAAAGGCAGAGAGATGGGGGCATGTCTGGAAGGAGCAGAGGGAAGAGGGGGAAGTCTGGGGAGAGGGAAGCCCCCTCCCAGAGGCAGCGAGGAGGGGTAGGAGGCCTCCAAGGCAGGTGTGTGATGGACTTCCAGGTCAAGAGGGGCTGTAGAGACCAGCCCTCAAGTCCCCACTTGTCCCACAGAAGCAAACTGAACCACACATCTCAGACCAGGAAGCGTAGCTCTGGCTCCCCCACCCACCCTCCAGTCCCCACTCAGAAGGAAAAGTAATTTTCCATATTAATGTATCTGAGTCCCAAACCTGCTGACCTGTGAAAAACCCTGCCTAGTGATTTATTTGTCTCCTCTTGCTAAGACAACTGCCTCATTATTTTAAGTCATGCACACAGCAGTGGCGTGCGCTCCCTTCTGAGGTCAGACTGGGCTTGCCATGGGGGTCAAAGAAAGCAAGGAAAGGTTCCCATGGGTCCCTGGCCCCAGGGAAACATTGCTTGGCAAGGTTGTTTTATAGACTTTGGTCCAGAGACCATGAGAAACTCCTTACAGCCCTCAGTTCTCCTGAGATTTGGCCAGAAGGGAAAAAAGAAAAGAAAACCTGGGCTCCTGGCAGTAGCCAGTAAAATAACCCCTGGAAAGTTCAGTTTAACTACCTGTGAAACTGGGGCACCTGCATCCTGGCAGACATCCTGGGAGAGCTTTCATGGAGTCCACAGTGGACTCAGCTGTGATCAGAAACAATCTTATACTTTAAGAGGTCTTACTTATTCTCAGATAGCAATAAAAATGATAACTAACGCTACCCCCATTTTCTCCTCCAATGGAAAAGGATGTGTGTTAGGCAGTGGGTATTTGAGACTGGTGGAATCAAAAACAACTCAGAAATGGAAAGTTATTTCATAGTGGAACAAACGTTTATCCAGCACCTGGTGCACAGCAGCCAGGCTTCCCGGTGAGCATCGGAAGGGATTTGCACAGGGTAGTGGCAATGCCCTCTCAGCCACCCTCAGCCAGAGAGGCAGAGGAGTAGAAAGAGCATGCGTTTTGGAGTCTGAGAGTATGCGAGCTTAAAGCCAGATCTGCTCCTGCTGTGTGGCATTAGGCATATTATTTAACCTCTCAGGGTGCCTCTGTCTCCTCATCTGCAAAATGGGAGTGCTAACCATCATAGCAGATACTCAACTCAAATAATTTCTCTCCCTTCTTATGTCTCACTCATTTCAATTTGTAAAGCCCATTCAAAGCTCACCTCTCTCTTGAAGTATTAGCTGACCACCCCTCTACTTCCTGTGGCCTCCTAGTACTTCTTAGTGTCTACAGACATTTAAGCGTGCCATCAAATATTTTCATGTACTGTATCATACTGCTTTCAGAGTGGATCTGCTCTCTCCTCAACTAAATGTGCAGTTTCTCAAGGACGAGGCTGTCTTTATGCTTATTGTTGATCCCCTCTAAGATCTGGCAAAGGGGTGGCATGAGGGGACAGCAGGGGGAACTCAAGCGAGAGTGCTTCACCACCTGATCACGGATGCAGAAGGGGTCTGAGGGCTAGAGAACTTGGTCTGCTGGACAGGCCAGGTAAGGACCGGCTCAGTGTGCACAGAGATGTGGCCTGACTACTGCCCTATGCAAACAGGTAATGGATGGAAGGATGGATGGATGGATGGACGAATGCATGGATGGATGCATGGGTACACAGATAGATGGATAGAATGACCTTGTCCTGAAGAGATTTCTCTGGTCCCTTAGTCTCCATGCATTTACCCTGAGTTTTTACCTTCTCTTCTCCTCCACGGGCTCAGTGATTCCAGTCAAGCTACACCCAAGGGCTCCAGGAGCAAGCTGATTAGTTTTCTCACTTGCTTATGATATGTAAGTAAATAATATAAAAACAACCCAGTGTCATGTCTCAAACATTTCTGCTGGTGCTATCAGCCTCCTAATTAACGCCACTGCCTGGGAGGCTCTCAGCAGCCTGTCCCCATGAGCTCCCTCTGAACCCCCAGCAGGTCATGCCATGCCTGGTGCAGCCTGCATCAAGCCCCAACCAGTGACTTCCGCCCAGAGATACAAACATTTCAGACAAGCTCAATCAGAGGCAATTCAATATCGTCACATTCCCAGGGACGCGTTACCAAGCCCATGTAAGAAAACAGGCTCTGAGCCAGGTGCAGTGGCTCACGCCTGTAATCTCAACACTTTAGGAGGCCAAGGTGGACAGATCACTTGAGGTCAGGAGTTCAAGACCAGGCTGGCCAACATGGTGAAACCCCATCTCTACTTAAAAAAAAAAAAAAAAAAAAATTAGCCAGGTCTGGTGGCAGGCACCTGTAATCCCAACTCAGGAGGCTGAGGCAGGAGAATCACTTGAACCCAGGAGGCAGAGGTGGCAGTGAGCCAAGATCGTGTCACTGCACTCCAGCCTGGGCGACAGAGCAAGACTCCGTCTCAAAAAGAGGAAAAGAAATGAAAGGAAAGGAAGGGAAGGGGAGGGGAGGGGAGGGAAGGGAACAGGCTGTGTTTTTAAGAAAATGCCAGGACAGTCTCACTAGAGCTTCCTCCCACTTCCACAGCCTCAAATCAATCCAACTCAAGTCCTATCCTCTGGGAAGCCTTCCCTGATTTCTCAGCTTTTATTGATCACTTTCCTCCTCTGATGTCTACAACCTCCTATCTACTCCATTGAAAAGATGGAACTGTCTCTTCCCAATTTTGACCCCTGCCCATCAGAAAAGGCATCTCTTACTAGCTTCTCCCCAACAGACAAGGAGGTCAGGTCACATTCTACAACATCCTTTGGGCTGTGTTTTATTCTTGGCCAGTTACTGGCACTGTATTAAAGGCACAAGGCCATGCTCCACTTCTTCTCTTCCTCTTTCACTTAATAAGCAGGATGGATCCAGGTTGTAGCCCTAAAGCTTACGTGATTGAGAAGCGCTCATTCAGAAAACAAATGCAAAGTTACAAAGTGAAGTTCAAGGCGGAAAGTAACCCATGCAAGTAAGGAGCCGTGGAGGTTAAGTGTCATTAGCTTCAGGGTAATCCTTCTTCTTTCCAGCTCCCTGACACAGTGTGTTCTTGTCCACTTCCTGCTCCTGGTCACAGAAAGGCCTGCCTTTAGAATAGGCCAGGGCCATGCTCTCAGATGTGCTAATTTCCAGCCATGAAGTAAGGCCAGCCTGCTAAACCGAAGGCTGAACTGATGCTCCTCTCCAGCTCCCGTCCTTGCAGCTCGTTAGATAAGTGGGCACAGAGTCTGCCTTGTAGATCTTGTTTCCAGGAGGAGCTGGTCGTAAGACACATGCAGGATCCAGGCCCAAGCCTCTTGAATCTTCACAACTTTCCTCAGTGCCCAGCTAATAGCAGTATGTTGTACAGCTCCAACGGCAGGAGAAAAAATGTTAATAAAGGGGACTTATGGTTTCAACAAAATAAAGTAAAATAAATACCCGTGAGTCCATACTGATATAAAGAATTGAATAAATAAGTGAGGAAAGGGAAACAACTCTCTTCTGCTGAAGAATGATTAACGAAGATACTCTGCCCCCAAGGAAGGAGGACATAATTCTCCACTCCTTAAGTGTGGGCTGTACATAGTGACTTCCATCCAAAGATCACAGCATGAAAGGGGGAAAAGCATGACTCTGTAATGCACAAATCTGACAAACCCTATGTAGGCCAGGCGCTCACGGTCCCCTTCAATAGTGAGTCTTGTTGGTGATCGGTACCCTCAATGCCATCACCTTCCTTTTTGCCTCTGTGGTCTTCCTCCCCAAATCCCATAACCCCAGTCAAATCTTGAGAAAAAAAAATATATAATTCCAATTGAGAGACATTCTACAAAATATCTGAGTAGTATTCCTGAAAAGGGTAAAGGTCGTTAAAAACAAAAGTCTGAGCAACTGCCACAGCCAAGGAGGCTCAGGAGACATGACTAGGAAACGCAATGTGGGATCCTGCACAGAATCCTAGAATAGAAAAGATGTTAGGTAAAAACTAAGGAAGTCTAAGTAAAGTATGGGTTTCAGTTACTATGTAAATATTGGTTCGCTGATGAGGATAAACGTGCCATAGTAACATAAGATGCTAATACTAGGGGAAATGTGATGTGTGATCTGCAGAGGTGATTGACTCAGGAGGAGGCAGTGTGTCCAAAGGGAAGCAAGCTTCCACAATGGGGCAAGAGAGGCTACATCTGGAACTCCAGGGAACCACTGGAGCATCTCTGATATTCTTGTGTCCAGGTCAGTGGAAAAGGCAGCAACTAACAGACTTAAATCCCACAGAATAAAGGCTTGGGGCATCTGGGAGGTGAGGAAGCCCACCCAGCAGGAGCTCACCCCCTCCACGGCAGGCCTTTTCTGAACTTCTTTCCCTTCATTTCCAAAGGGAAACATCCATCCACAGTAACTCTACCCAGATGCTCTTTTTTGTTTTGTTTTAAATTACAGGGACATTCTCTGAAGTCTATAAAGATTGAATCACAGAATCTTTAGTTTCGGCAGCTACTTCAAAACTAATTCAGTTCAGAGGTACCTAGAGTAGTCAGATTCATAGAGACAGAAAGAAGAACGGTGGTTTCTAGGAGCTGGGGGATGGGAGAATGGGGTGTTCATGTTTAATGGGTGGCAGGTTTCAGTTTTGCAAGAAGAAAACAGGCATGGAGATTGGTTACACCACAATGTGAAGGTACTTAATATCCCTGAACCATACACTTTAAGATGGTTAAAACAGTAAATATTATGTATATTTTTCCACAATTAAAAACAATTCCATTCGAACTGTCACCCCCATCAGTGTTTAACTTCACCCTACAGCATCCTTTCTAAGAGGTGTAGTCCATCAACACCACTGACACCCCCAGAAGGGCAGAGTTCTGAACTGCGCATGGTTGCTGTTGGGGTGGCGGGAGGGGGGCAGCTGTTGGAAAAGGAGGAAGACTAGGGAGCATAGATAGATGAGATAAGGCTTTTATCTTCTGTAACTTTGTGGTAGGGAAACAATAGAGGCCCACATTTTACACACACACACACACACACACACACACACACACACACACACACACACGGCCAGTCCCCACCTCTGCCCTGCTCTGCTTCATCACAGGAGAGGACCTCAGAGGCAGCTTTTCCCAGGCTCCTATGTCAGCGGACTTCTGTCTGGCTTGGACCAATGCAAGGTGTAAATAGGAGATTGGAAGGCGGGAGAAGCCAAGGTGTTTGTCCTCCTCCCCCTTCCCTGTCTGAGGCAGTGTCTGTGGCAACAGATGCTTCTCCTAACTGGCTCCAGTCCCATGGGTCCAGGTGACACCTCAGCCCCTCCACCCCTGTGCTCTAGTAACACTATCTCTTCCCCTGAATCTCCAGCCTAGCCAGGGGTGACAACTACTTCCTGCTGTTGCTAATCACTGGGTTGCCTCATTGTCCCTTTCAGCTTGAAGCTTTTCCATCATATTGCTTTAAATATGCAGTGCTGTAAAAACTCCCAGTGCTGTAAAATCTCCCAGTGCTGTATGTTTTCCTGGTTGGATCCTGTCTTCTGATACCACCTCTCCTGGTTATGTCAGAATCTCATGCCTGGAAGGCAAATTACCTTTGATTCATTCGTTTTCATGCAGCTCTTCAACAGGCCTGTGCTCCAGATTAGTAACCCTCAGACTCCAGGCAGCTAAGAAAAAAGCTCAAATATCTCCTCATCCCAGGAATTTGAGCTGCCAGCCCTAGAGCTTCCCCCTGTGGCTCAGCATGTCCACCTCTGCGGGACCTACACCTCCCTCCAGATGTGTCTGGGCACCCAATGGCCAGATGAGCTGAGAGTGGGGTGGGGATGGGGGGTTGGAAAATGGGGTTTAGAGCAGCTTGGGGAAGCTTCAGAGAAGCCAACCACCCCCTCCCCACTCCCACCACAGAGGCACACAAACCCATCCCAGGTGTCCAGGGATTCTGCAAAGCAACATTTGGGAGTCATTTCCTTCTCCCCAGGAGTGATCTTGTTCATAGACTTTCACTGTCCACAACTATGGCTGTTAGCCAGCCGCATTTGGCTTTTTAAATCTTACATTTAAATGCATTGAAATTAAATAAAATTTAAAATTCAGTTCATCGGATGGACGAGCCATATTTCAAGTGCACAACTTGTGGCTAGCGGCTGCCGTGTTGGATCGGTAGTTACAGAACCTTTCCGTCATCACAGGACGTCCTACCGAGCAGCTCTGTTCATGGACAAAGCGGTCTTTGTCAACAGAGAAAGAAATGAAACCTGCATAATACAAATTAACCAATTACATTTTAACAACCAAACATTCTCCCTGCTATGCGTGTGACCAAAGGATGGTTGGGTTTTTACGCAGAAATAGCATTTAGCTGGACCAGATGGGGGCAGTGTGGGGGGAGTTCAGGCAGAGTGAAAGAGGCAGAGAGATTATTTTCTAATGTCTCTTCCAAAGATGCATGAGTAGAAAGTTGATGGGATTAATGTAAGTATGAAAACCCACTGAAGCGAAGAGCTTTTCAGAAATGAAAGGAAGAGATTTACTTAACTGGAAAAGAGACAAAACAACATGTTCATTCTTCACTTGGCTTTCTGAAAGAAAAGAAACAAAAAAGGGCGTCCGCTAAAGTGTCTTTAACTGCAGCACAGGCTTAGCAGACCGGGACTCTGAAGGCAGTGCTGGTGGCGAGAGAATGAGATATTGCACCTACCTGTCTGTGATGACAAGAAAATTAAAGACAATTGAGCAGGGCATTAAACTTGGAGAAACAGAGATGGTCCCTTTGCATTACACTTTCTCCCTCTGTGGCCCTTAGATAGAAGGAAAAAGCTCTATTTCCAGGTTATTTAAAATCTGCACACTAATATGGGGGCCAGGGTTGGGGAGGGAAGCAGCGAGAAAGAGACAAAAGGATGTAGGAAAAGTCATTTGCTAACCTTTAAAAAGTTAACACTTTTATTACACACCAAAAGGATGAGAAGGCTACAGAGATGTGGTCCTGAACTGAAGAGAGATGGCCTCATCCCCCAAGAAGTGGTTCTCACTAGTAATTTGCTGGGCTTCACCTCCTTACTCAGTAGATTTACGGTAGGATCTGCAAACTGACATTTTTATAAGTTCTCAGGGGATGGCGCTGCTGTTGCAGGTAGGAGCCACACTGAGAACCACTTCTCTAAAAGGGCACCTCCAGATGGGGAAGCCCAAGTGAGGGTTATATTCACTGCTGCCCACTCATTCAGGGCCAGGTCTAAATCAACAAGAAGGAGGGCTTCCCACCTAGGGAATGAGATACATCGATTTTTATTTTGGTGCCTCCCGAGGTGAGTGCCTTACTCTCCTCATTTACTCCCAGCCCTATTTTCTTCCCTGTGAGGCTCAGAGATGTGGAGTGACTTGCCCAAGATCACACAGTGGATGCACAGCCGTGACTCAAACTCAGGAGTTTTAACTCTCAAGAGTCAAGGACTTTCCTGTGACCCATATGAATGCCTTCTGGGCCAATTGTGACTGGTCTGTTTTCCTGCTGCTCATAGGACTCCTTTCAGCAGGTTAACAGGGGCTGGTCCACCATCAGCACCACCCACCTCTCTGCTATGTCTACGCAGTCCACAGCAGAGATCCCTCATTCACTGCTTAGTGGCATCTGGCTGGAAATTGACAATCTGCCTATTGAATCATAACAAACAATGCCAAGAATCAGTGCAAGGTAATCACTAACAATAACTTAACATTTACCTCATATTACCTACATCATCTCATTTGATTTTTATAGCCCACCTAGGGAAGCAGGCACAGCTTGCCCTTCCACTTTATGTGTGAGGTATAAAAGGGCATCTTTGTTTAAAGTCACAAAGCGAGCAAGAGGAAGGTTGAGGATTCCAGCCTGGACAACCAGCTTCAAGAGGCTCTACCCGCAGGCCACCCCTATGCCACACAAGAGAAGAAAGGTGCCACAGGGTCTTTATCAATCACACATTCCATGCAAGGATGTTTCCAACTTCTTTTTTCAGCCAAAGACGGATTCCACACCTACTGTGTTCAGGCACTGAGTATGATTTAAAGAGTTTTAGGTCATAGTTCCAGCCCTCCAGGATTGTATGTATTTACCTCTTCCAGGCATTCAGAGAAGTTGGTCCTTCGTAGTAATAATGCCCCGATCATTTTTCTTCCAAAAGAAACGCAGAGAAAAATAATGACACATTTTTAGCAAGAAAGAAGATGCCAGAAGGTAATTGCTTTGCAAATTACTGTAAATTATAAACGGATCAATGATTTTCTCCGAAGTTGGAATCAACTGTAATTAGCAATATGCAAATTGCACCCTGAGCCCCTTAGTGGCTCACAATGAAGTGGGAGGCACCCTCAGCAGCTATTTATATTAATTCAGAGGAAGCTGGGTGGACGCTCACCAAATGGGCTTGGCGGGCTGCAAACTGAAGGAAAGCAGAGGACAGAATAAACACGCACCCCACCTGAAGCTGGAGGCCAGGCCTGAGGACACTTCAGAGACCTCCTAGCAAAATCTTGCCCTTGTCCCCAGCTCAGGCTCAAGTGGGGGTAGCAAAGGAGGATGTCAGAGGTCTGGATAGGATATGACTTTCCTTTCACACTGTTCAGTGAGGTTGGGAGAAGAGCAGGAAAACTGTCAGGATTTAATTTCTAAATGAAACTGATTTACCAGTCACCTGAACAAGGACATTTTCCTGTGCGAGAGAAATGAGCACTGGACAAGGAACCCAGAAGCAGCCTGGATACCAGTCCTGGCTCTGCACTGTCATCCGTGTGGCCTTGAGCTGGTCACTTTGCCACATGGGTGCTAGGTTCTTCATTCCTAAACAAGGGGATCCTATAGGATGTTACTTGGGGTTCCTTCTATTAATTTATTCATTTGCACAGAAATCAAAATACAATGTATTCCCATTGTCAGCAGCTCTCATTGCTGAGCAACAGATGTGTAACAATGTATGCTAAATCATCCAGTACATGTGTGAACAGTCATGAAGTCTTCTTGGAAGAGGTGATACTTGAACTGGGCCCCAAAGGATGATTCCACATTTTGTTTCTAAACATAACTTCATTTCCAAATATAACTCCATCTGGGGCCACAGAAGGTTTAAGGAGCTTTCAGGAGCACATGGATCATTTGAAGAGCAGTTATAATGTTCATTCCTGGGGCTTGTGTCCTACAGACTGATTAATCCATCAGAGACTGGGCCTGGGATTCCGCATTTTACCATGCTTCTGGGTGATTCTGAGACATTTGGTCAATGAGCCATATTCTAAGAAAGAAGCGATTCAAGCCTTCTTGATTCTATCTGTATGATTCCCAACAAACACATTACCCCAAGGGCTGTTTTCAGAAGCTTTACATTTAAGAACAATCTCAGAACCTTCTTCATAGCTACCTCTCTCAAGAAGCAAAGCAGGCCGGGAGTTTAAGACTAGCCTGGACAATAAAGTTACATCCCATCTCTACCAAAAAAAAAAACTTTTTTAATTAACTGGGCATGATGGCATGCTCCTGTAGTCCCATCTACTGGGGAGGCTGAGGCAGAAGGATCACTTGAGCCCAGGAGGTTGAGGCTGCAGTGGATCATGCCACTGCCTCTAGCCTGGGTGACAGAGTAAAACTCTGTCTCTAAAAAAAAATTTTTTTTTTATTTTTTTAAAAAGCAAAGTAACAACAGCGGTGCCACCCAGAGGACACAAAGAACTTCTTTAGAGCTGAAGCCCCAGGTTGCACTCACTACCTGCAAAGGGCCAGTGGCTGGGCATCCTGCCGTTTTTCAGAGGTGCTCATGAAGCAGTCTGGGGAAATGTCCCAGGCCGTTCCTTCAATCCTGGTTCTCCTGGTCCCTCTGTTGACTAATGGCTGGCTCCTTCACCCTGATGTACCTTGTTTTCCTCTCTCCAGTTTCCTCCTTCTGTTTTTCTCACTCCTGTCAAATCGGGGGTCTTCATCCAGCTTCCCTTTGGAAGCAGAAGGTAAGCAGGGCATTCTAGTAGAGAAAATCACACTGTCCTGAACTAAGTCACCACACTCCCCTCCTCATCCCCTCATTATCACCTGGCTGGCTCTGTACTGCCAGTCAGACCTCAGCAAACCTTCCTCAACCAGCCCACCCCATTAGTCTGACTATCGTAACTACCATACCTGGAACAGTATTTTAATTGGTGGCCCCCAATACGCAATGCCTCCAGTATTCATATCTTACATAGTCCTGTCCCCTTGAATCTGGGATGGTCCTGTGACTTGTGTTAACCATAGACTGTAGCAGAGGTGATGCTGTGCGTTAAGAAGGCCTAGTAGCTTCCATGTCTGTGCTTGTGGGAGGCTAGAGGCCCAATGCAGGAAGTCCAGCTGAAGAGTCCTCACCTAAAGAGACTTCGTGAACACACCACATAGAAGAGAGACTTGCCACAACATGGAGAGAGAGAGAGAAGCCCCACTGATCAGTGATGACCCCAGATAACACCTGCTGACCTGCCAGCAGAATACAGCCACACAGGTGACCATCAGCAAGACTAGTAAGAACAGCCCTGCTGAGCCCAGCCCTGATTGTACAATTGTGAACAAATTGAATAGTTTATTTAAGCCACTGAGTTTTAGAGTGGTTTATTATGCAGCAATAGATACCTGATACCATATTATTCTGTTTCATTTTCTTCATATCATCTATCACAAATAACCAAAAAAAAAAAAAAAAATCCATCACCTACCTCTAGAAGGGAACCTCTGTGAAGGCAGTGGCAGTCTGCTCATTTCTGTATCCCCTGCACCCAGTTCCTTGCCCAGCACAGAGCAGGAGCTCCCTAACACTGGTCGAATGAATTCACTACTAGCTCTTCCAAACCTCAGGCAGGACCAGAAGAAAAATGTAAGACAATAATCGAATGCCCAGCAGCCTCTTGGCCAGAACGAAAGCATAAAGGCACACTGATTTTCCATTAACAAACTTTACACTGATCAAAGTGAACTTTAAAGGATCAAAACAACAGCTAGTGAGAGATTTTATCTTTGTTCAGAGGCACCATAAACAGCTGGCTTACAAGCAGCAAACGCTGCAGCTCCCTGAGGTCACAGGATGCAACAGCTGAGACCAAATGGCACTGGTGCCAATTCCTTCTCAGTCCCAGCACCAACATCTGGCCTTCTGCACTCCTGTTCACCCCACCACACATGAAGCACACCCATCCTGACTAATGACACTTCCCAAAAGGAACCTTGGCTGCCACCTCCTGCTGAGCACAGCCAGCTGCTGATGCTGAAGGAAGCCAGAGTCCCCTCTGGGGGTGGGCAAGCTAGCCGTATGTGGGACAAAGGCAAGCAGTGCGGAAAGATGCTACCCGGCTGCCTGTTTCATCTAACACCTAATGCCAAACCATGGGTTACGCCCCCTTGAATGCTCTCTGGGCCACACCCATTTACATGCTCTTCTGGGCCTCTTTCTCCTTTCCTCTTTTCTCCTCGTCTGTGTTTGCAAAGGCCTGGAGGAGGAGCCTTTCTTTATAGGTGGCAACTGGCTGCTAGAAATAGGGGGAAGTGTGAGAGAGTGCTACCTGCCAGCCATGCCCAGGGACCCCCGCATCAGTCCAGGCTGGGACTTTAGAGAAGACCTAGGTAACTCTTCTCTTTAGCCTTTCTGGATTTGTTTATCTTCTCCTTAATGAGAGTTTTCTCAGCGCTTTTAGGAGGGGTTAAATTAGACACTATTTAAAGCAGCAGTTCACAAACACAAACATGCATCGGAATCACCTGGAGTGCTTGTTAAACCATAGATTGCGTGGTCCCACCTTCACAGTTTCCATGGGCCAAGCAAGAGGACACGAATTTGCATTTCTAACAAGCTTCCAGAGGGTACTGATGATGCTGGCCCAGGGACCACACTTTGAGAACCATGGATGTCACGCAGTAGAAATGTAAATATGAATATCTATATAGACAGACACGCATGCACACAGAAAGCCCAAATTTTCTGGAATTGTCCCAGTTTTTAGTCAATGGAAATACATAAATCATTTCAAACAGCCTCTACTATAGCCCTCAAGGGGCTGTCAAAGAAAAACAGCCTTGCTGCAGAGTGATTGTAAAGGATGCAGAGAGGAGAGGATAAATATTTCACGGGCTCAGAAATTGGTGTTCCTGGCATGCCTGGAAATGAGCCAGAGAGTTGAGGGAGAAGGGAGAGGAATCACACATCTCCTGAAACCTTTGGCCAGGGAGCACTCATTGCTACTCATCAGCAAGGAGGACTTTTAGGTAGAAGTGGGCTTGTGGGGCTGGGGGACTGTTGGTGTACTAGGATAGTGTGAACTTCTCCCTCTAAGGTTCCTGGACCACGTGCATCAGAATCTCAGAAACAGGCTCCCAGACGCTCCAGACATGTGGAATCAGAATCTCTAAAGGGGAGATCTAGGAGTCCTTCTTTAAACAGGATCCCCAGATAAGACTTACATACACATGAGGAGTTTTATCCTACACAGTGTCTTAAAAGCCCCATTAGGGATACAAGGGGCTGGGGTCAGGGGAAATGGGGAGTTCATGTTTAATGGCTACACAGTTTATACTTGAAAAGATTAAGAAATTCTGGGAATGGATGGTGGTAATGGTTTCAGAACAATGTGAATGTATTTCATGACACTGAACTGTACACTTAGAAATGGTTAAAATGGTGAACTGTATGATATATAGACATGTATATAAATGCAATATATAATATGTATTATATAAATAACTGCAATAAAAAGTGAATTCCCATCAAAGAGGTAAAAGTGTATTGAACAGATAAGTTGTATCTGATTGACTATGTGTTATCTTGATAAAGTTGTCATAAAACATTGGACATTGTGTGGAGTATAGAAAGAGAATCCGTGGAGAAACAGTGTTTTGAGTATCTCCTGCTCAGTTGAATGGGTGGTCTGATTCTAATAATAAACACTTCCGGCTGCATACCTCATTCCCCTGGGAGCAGAGTCCTGTTTAGCCACAACGAATCCATTCCCCAGAACCACAGTGCCGGGCCAACTGAAAAAACTGAAGTTCTAAACCTACAAAGCTGAGGATGCAATGGCCCCCTAGGGAAGCACAAACTCCAGGAAGTCCAGCCTGGGAAGTGAACTGCCAGCTGCATCCACCACCACCTTCCTTATACCACCGCTCTACACACACACACACGACACTGTTTACAATGAAAGCATAAGCCAAACCTGTCAAATGCTCTTATTTTGTCCAGCAATGGAAGAGACATTATCTGCTTATGTTTTCCAAGCTCATCACAGGGATCTGTCAAGTCCCACTTCAGTCTCACCACCTCAGCAAAATCTTGGGTGAATTATCCAAACTCCACGGATCTCCCCCCATCTCAGCTAAATGCCTACAGAATCAGAACCAAGGATTTGACATTTAATTATGTATGGCCTGGTGTCTTTTCCTGACATAAATATCTTGATGGGGTGGAAAAGGCATGGGTTTTGTAGTCAGAGAGATTTAGGCTCTGCCGCCCCCTGGCTGTGTGACCTTCTGACTCTGAGTTGGGTCTGTTCCAGGGCTTATGGAGTATAAGAAACTTGGTCAAGGTAATAGAACTAGAAAGGTGAGCTAATAGCCACAAGAGTGCCCAGCACTGTGCAGATACTCAACAGGTACTGTCTGCATACACTTCCAAATTTCTGCAGGGTGAGGAACTCCCGTCCTGGAGTTATTTTCCACCCTGGCTGCATATTAGACTCAAACAGATAGCTTCTGATGCTCAGGGATCCTAGGGTAAGCCTTGAACATCTCTTCCTTGAAAGATCCCCTAGCCATTTCCCTAGAGCTCCCAGTATACTACTGGGTTCAACAAATGTTCAAGAAGGACTTCACAAGTTGATTGAGATGTTCTGTGATCAACATGATTGACAAGGAAGGGCAATCCCTTTTGGGCATCATTATGTGGTTCCATTTTAATATTGAGAAAACCTATAAGAACATTAGTAATTCCAGACAAGCATTAACTGAGCTTTCAAACACTTGGTCTTAAAGGCCAAGCATCCCAACAATGTTTCTGCTAATTATTCACATTCAACAGCAGTGTCTCTTCACATACTGAGAGTCCTTTTTGGAGAAACAACCGTCTTCTCCAAGACATACTTTGTTTGCTGCAGCGGTGAGAAATAACAGGGTCACAGAAGAACTTCAGGAAGAAGAGCAGAGAAGCCCAGTGATGTATAAATAGATAGCTGGGTGATTACTAAATTTGACCCCAGAGTCATGTAATTAGACAACTGGGAGGGGAAACCTCATTAACTACAAAAATCATTATCGGAGAAAGAAGGGAAAGGAGGGCTGAAGGCGAAGGTGCTGAGCTGTGAGGAAAGGTTGCTCTGGAGGAGTTTGGGACTGCAGCAGGACTGAGCATTGTGGGTGAGGGCAGGAGTTCCAGAGACTCGAGGGAGGAGGAGGAGCCGGTCAGCAGCGACACCCACCCTGGGGCTCCCACAGGGAAGATGCAAGGAGTTGGAAATGCTTAAGGCATTTAAATGGCCACAGCCTCTGCCTTCCAATGCCCAAGGCCAGGGGTTGTATGGAAACATTCCCTGCAGGCACAGACCTCTGCAGGGGTTCCCTGACTCCTTCTACTATGTGCATGGATCTGAGGGGTATGCTGTGATCTGGACAGTAGCCAAGGCAGAACTCAGAATGAGGCCAAGGACCCAGGTAAGCCTGGCTCCCAACTAGTTAGCCCTACCTGATGCCTGCACCCCAAAACACAGCTCCCTCTTCTATTCCCCAAGCCTGGATCCTGCCTGTACCCAAACAAAGTAAGTGCTGACTCCTCCTGGCATGTCCCATGACCTAAGGAGGAATGTGTTCCCCTTGACATGATTCATTCAGCTAAGGCATGCTGTGCTCCTGCTCTGTGTCAGCGGGTAGGGAAGTACAGCCAGAGTACTGATGAATGGATGAATAAATGATAAATAATGACAATGATAACAACTAGCATACATCGAACATATGCTAGACACTGTGCTAAGCACCTTATGATATTACCGTATCTGTAAACAACTTCTGAAGAGGCATTATTATTATTGCAGTGTTACAAATCAGAAAACTGATGTTCTAAGAATTTAAACAGCCAGGCCATATAGACAGAAATTGGTGGACCTGAAACTTAAGTCCATATGTGCCTACCCCACCATTTGAAGAGCTCAAAGCCTAGTTGAACAGTGACGGAACCATGCAGTATAAAATGGTGAAAGAAGCAGGAGAAAGCTGCAGACACCCAGCACTAGGGGAGAAGAGGAGGGAGAGATCACGGCAGATGAGGCCACGGACACCCTGCAGTGGGGCAAGGGTGAGTCTAAGGGCCTGGTGCTTGGCTGCTTAGAAAAAGCCATAAATGCTTAGTGAGCAGTTTTTTGAGATTTGGTTTGGACTGGGGTTTTGGATGTGGAATGTGTACCATTCCCTAATGTCTTACCACAGTCTGAAACACACATAGGTCATCTGCCCAACTCCAGTAATCATTCAATTTGGGGACTCTGGGAAAAGACTGTGGGCTTCTAGCAAAAATCAGTTTCTCCCTGACAAATGGTGAAGTTACATTACAATACTCTCTGTTTTGTTTTTAAAAACGCACAGGAACTATTTTTTCTTAACCTATTTAAAGGGGGTGTGTGTATGTGTGTATGTGTAAGAAAATATGCCTGAACAGTGAGACCTCAAGCATGGGATATGGGATGTGCATAAGTTCCCTATTCTCTCTCAAAGCAGATATGCATGTAACTTATATAGCAGTAGCCTTCGCCTACCTTGTTTAATTAAGAACAATGGTCATAATCCCTTAGTATGCTCTGGATCCTTTAGAAAGGAAAAATCCACCACATGGCCATTGACAAAGATTTCAAATCCTTTATAGGCTTTTCGCAAGGCTCCTTCATGGGGCCTATCCACACGCTTCCTTCAGTAGGAGATAAGACATAGAATTACAGGTGGTGTCAAAGGAACTGCGTATATACCATGGCCTAGCTAATCTAGGAATGCCTTCGAGAGTGTCAAGCATCTATACATCATGAATCAGGTGTGGAAAAGTGGCTGAAGCTGTATTTTAGGAGAAATGATCCCTTCTCTGGAGCCTCCTGCCATTCCACCACGCTGCAAACCGTCAGCTCGGCAAGCAGAACGGCTCCGGGGCTTCAGGCATGAGTGGTGTGAGTATAAGCTATAGGAGGAGATTCAAAAGAGTGTTCATACCCCTGACACCCTGGTGCTGCTGAACGCTTCAACGTACCAGGTATCCCCAGAAGACGCCCAATTTCTACACCCGAAACCAAGTCCTATTACGTCCGGGCTTATTGTTAACCTGAGCCAGCTTCCTCCAAAAACACAGCAGGGTCAATTGAATGGTAGAAAGTTCTGCATAGTGCACAGGAGCTAAAGGATGGAAGGAAATGAAATGTGTACCCATTGCCAACAAAGTTGGAGCCAGTAATGCGTCTTTGGGGATTCTTGGTTTCAGGGAGCGTCAGTATATTCATAGTGACTTTCACAAATTGTTCAGAAAACCTCTCTCCTCCAACATAGGAAAGATCATCCCTGTGTTATCCAACTCAGCCCTCCAAGACAAGAGGCAAGTCCAGTTTCCTGATGCCCCATTCAGATACGTTTTTTTTGAGTGCGAGAAACAAAATCCTTCCTCTGCGTTCTCTAATAGAGCCGACTATATGTCTCTGCTCACAGGGGGCATTTTAAGTAAACATCAAAGAACTCAGTAGCCATAATTATGCACATACACACACAAAGACACAGACACACACACATATACCAAAAAATGTTACTATGCTTAGATGTATAGATGGACAGAGAAATAGAGTCAGATGAATGGGGAACAAGAGGGAGCCGTTCCCATCTTGAGCCTAAGCTGTATGAGCTTTGGGACTTAGATATGTCTGAAGAACTGGTGACTCCCTTTAGGAGATTATTATAAGGCCTGAGGGGTCTCCTTTCTCTCTGGGTGACAGAGAGAGAAATTCCTAAGAGAATTCCTAAGAGAAGAAGGAAATATATATATATATGGGAAAACTTGACCCAATAGCAAGTCCTCAGGGTGAGAGGGGAATTGCGATTCTGCTGATAGTGTGGAATCTGTCACTTGTCCCTGTCCTTACCCAGCCTCTGTGCTGTATCATCGGACTCTATTAGCTAATTACTACCAGCCAACATTACAGGGCATTTACCAAGTACATGGAGTTTTGTAGGCATCAGCTCATTTTGCCTCCGTGCAACCCTGAGTTAGGTACTACTGTTTTTGTGCTATTTCACAAATGAAGGTTTTGAACAACTTTCCCTAGCACAGACGCTACTGATCGGGAGATTCAGGCTTCAAACCCAAGTCAGTTTGAACTCATTACTCAGGTCTAACCTCACACTACCCCGATACCCCAGAGAGAGAGGACCTGAAGTGGAAGCTGACAGAGCTCTACATCTGAATACTACCTCGGGCAGCAGCTACAGCCAGTACTGCTTTGGGGACACACACACTGGAGACAGTCATTCCCCCACCAACATTGCCACAGACCACCATGCCTGGCGCCTGGAAAGTTCATGGGCACTCATGATGCCCCAGTGGGAGGGCTGGCATTCTTGGAGGGAGATCTCCTGCGGGAGATGGCAGTAGAGTATGGGGAAGAAGCAGTGCCCTGCAGATGTGGTGATATCCAGCAGAAATACACAGATGGCCCAGTGGCAGGCCAGGGCAGCAGTGCCTGGCAGAAACCTGCAGCAACCGACCAGGCTTGCTTGTAAGCTCATACAGCATACTATCTGAGTATGCCCAAGAACACTTGGGGGGCTTTGGGCAAGGATTGCGGCCCTGCAGTAACAGGAGGGGTTGCGAGATAGGGAAACAGGAGATGACTGATGGCATGACTCATTGTTTTTTGTTTGTTTCTTTTGAGACAAATGTCTTGCTCTATTGCCCAGGCTAGAGTGCAGTGTTGCGATATCAGCTCACTGCAACCTCTGCCTCCTGGGTTCAAGCAATTCTACTGCCTCAGCCTCCTGAGTAGCTGGGATTACAGGCATGCACCACCACACCTGGCTAATTTTTTTTTGTATTTTTAGTAGAGATCAGGTTTCACCATGTTGGTCAGACTGGTCTTGAACTCCTGACCTCGTGATCTGCCCGCCTCGGCCTCCCAAACTGTTGGGATTACAGGCATGAGTCACCGCACCCGGCTAGCATGATCCATTTTTAACATTATGCTGCCACAGCTTGGAAAAACTTATGTTAAATGCATGCAAGAAAGAGATAAAGAACAATCTTCTGCCCAGCCTGGCCTTTTAAAAAGTTATCCTGATTCTTTCAAACCAAAAGGCCAAGTTAGACATTAAAACTTATTTTGTTGCATCAGAATCAGGGCAATCATTTCAGCTCTCCAGCCACATCTGCTAAATTATATTCAACATTGATAAGAATCTTTGGCTTCAGTCTTTCTACGTATTCTGACCAGCTCTGACCATCTGAGGAAGAACTGCTAACTCCTTGAACAGAGCTCACACCCCATATCCCTCAAGTTCACACAGGCATGTACCCTGCATGTGAACCCACACACACCCATCCAGCAGGAACCCACAGACCACAGAGTTGACAGGGATGGGATTAAAGACCCAGCCCTGCTTGTCTCAGCAGATGCCATGTGGAAAAGTGCTGGCCTGGCAGTGCCCTGTGCCTTCAGCAATCAGATAGGAAAGGCTAATTAGTCAGTCTGAGATCCATGGGGGAAATGCTGACAAACTCAATAAGTAGCAAGTGCCTGGTCCCTCAAGGGGAGCCGGAACCACGTAAAAGTAGAGGAGCAGCAGGTCCGGGGACAGGGAAGGGCAAACAGGTGTCCTCCAAAGAAACCTTTGTCCAGTGACCTCTTCAGCCTTTATTCCAGAGGTTATTTTGAATCAGGATTAAATGAGCCTTACCAAGCACCAGGCACTGTGCTGATACTTTCTCAGATACCCATGCTTCGGGGACTGGGTGGTGGTGACAGGTAGCTATTGCCAAGGGCTCTAGGGCATTACAGGGTGCACACAATACACAGACATCCTGGAATGTCAATTCTCTAGCCAAAGAGGTAGGAGGCAGAGAACATTATTTATATGGAAACAAGGATAGGCATATGGTATAGAATAAAATGCAAATGGCAGGAATGTTTAAAATAGAGCAGAAAGCTTTAGGGTTAGGGTTATGCTCCAAGACCTGCCTTAGGCACGTGGTCAATGTTGTCTTAAGTTAGGAATATGCCATTTGGAAAGCAGAATACATCTTTCCTCTTTATTCTCATCTAGCAACTCTAAGGATTAGATTTCAGAATCTCAAAAAAGTAAAGAAAAGGCCAGGTATGGTGGTTCATGTCTGTAATCCCAGCACTTTAGGAGGCCCAGGCAGGTGGATCACCTGAGGTCAGGAGTTCAAGACCTGTCTGATCAATATGGAAAAACCCCATCTCTACTAAAAAATACAAAATTAGCCAGGCATGGTGGTGCATGCCTGTAATCCCAGCTACTCGGGAGGCTGACGCAGGAGAATCACTTAAACCTGGGAGGTGGAGGTTGTGGTGAGCCAAGCCGGGACCATTGCACTCCATCCTCAGCAACAAGAGTGAAACTCTGTCTCAAAAAAAAAAAAAAAAAAATAGCTTAATGACTTGCTCACCCACTCATGACTGAGCAGGAAGTATAAACTAAGTATGTCTGATTCCAAAACCCCATTTGAGAGGGCAACTGGCAGAACTTAAAATCCTTGTTTATACAATCCAGGGCACCCACTACTAGGCCTACAGCTGAGGGAAATGAAACCAATATGGCAAAGGGATGTCTATGCTCCCATGTCCACCAGAGCACTATTTACAATAGCCAAGGCATGGAATCAACCTAAACATCCACCAATGTATGGAGAGAAAAAAGAAAATGTGGTATCTGTACACAATGGAATAATATTCAGCCCTAAAAAAGAAGGACCTGTCATTTGCAGGAACATGGATGAACACGGAAGACATCACGTTAAGTGAAATAAGCCAGACACAGAAAGACAAACCACATAGTCTCACTTGCGAAATTTTAGAAAGTTGAATGATAGTTACTAGGGGCTGAGGGATAGGGTGGAGTTGGGGAGATGCTGACCAAGGGATATAACATTTTAGTTATATAGGAAGATTAAGTTCAAGAGATCTATTACACAGCATGGCAACTACAGTTCATAACGATGTATTGTATACTTGAAAATCACAAAGTAGATTTTTAGAGTTCTGACCACAAAAAAAGAGAAGTATGTGAGCTACTACATATTCTAATTAGCTTGATTTAGCCATTCCACAATGCATATACATGTCAGTACTTCATGTTGTCCACCATAAATATATATGATTTTTGTCAATTAACAAACTTTAAAGAATTTTGTTTTCAAATCTAGAAGGAGGGCATCCAGGCTTCTCAATTATTTCCCAGGTTTTCCTGAGAGCAATGACGGTACCCTTGCAGGTAAAGAGAGGTCATTGTCCAGAAAAAGACCCTGGACAGGCCCAGAGAGGATCCAGTCACCCTCAATGTCTCAAGAGCCACACACCGGGAGGGGTGTAAGCTGACCCTCCCCCACAACTGCACATCAGGAAACCCTGAAAAAAGGAAACAAAAATCATCCCTTCCCTTCCCTCAGGTGTAGTGGATACTGGATTATGCAGGGAATAAAATATTTCTTAATTTTTCATTTCTTATAATATACTTTCCTTTTGATGTGTTGTGACTCGGGACATCACAGAAGCCTACCAGGTGTGAAAAACTGATTTAGATTTAATAAATACATTTGCACACTTTCTGGACTTTGGAGGAAACATTAAATTATAGTGGTTTCCAAGTATTTCTGAAGATTAAAATATATAAAGCTTGGGTAAGTTTTTATTTCACTGGCATCTCTTTATTTCACTGAGTTTCTTACATAGCTTCCAAATTGAAAGATTGACGGGAGGCAGTGAAAGTTAGGGCTGCAGGCTGCCCGGTAAGGAGACTCTCCCAGCGGGATGGGGGTAGACACTGGCAAGAGACCTCCTTGGAGCAACCAGAGTCTTCTAACCCAGGCAGCCCTGCCCGAAGGTTACAGCCACACAGAGGAGCAAAAAAGTAGTCTGTTTTGGAATTCACCCATTCGACAGGGAGCAAACAGTCAAAAGGCTATGCTTCAAGGAGTCAGAGAATGGATGCTGTTTTGTTTTGTTTTGTTCTGTTTTGAGACAGGGCTTTGCTCTGTCACCCAGGCTGGAGTGCAGTGCCTGGATGTCAGCTCACTGCAATCTCCACCTCCCAGATCCAAGCAATTCTCAGTAGCTGCGATCACAGATGCGCACCACCACGCCGAGCTAGTTTTTGTAATTTTAGCAGAGATGGAGTTTCACCATCTTGGCCAGGCTGGTCTCGAACTCCTCACCTCAAGTGATCTGACCATCTTGGCCTCCCAAAAGTGCTGGGATTACGGACCTGAGCCACTGCGCCTAGCCAGATGCCGAAAACTTTTCGACTCTAATAATAACAGTAGCAGCCCCAGCAGCAGCAGTAGCTGGGGCTTACCCTGCTGCTTAATTTACTTCACCTTAACTTTACTTCCCCTTCTTGAGCCTAACTTAGTTTCCTAGCCTATAAATGAAGATCGGAGTAATTCGCCATTATTACGAAGGTTATGACAGCTAACTTGCTTAAAATATGTAGAAGAGGAAACACAGCCTAGCACTATGATCACAACATAGGCCTGGGATCAGAGACCTGAGTTGGAGGATGTGACCTTGAAGTCAGTTACCCTTTGAATTGCAGATGATATAAGAACAGGTGAGAATAAAAAGTTACTTAGGACAATTTCTGGCAAATGTAAGCACTTCATAAATATTAGCTTTTATTATAAACAATAATAAAAACAAGAAGATATAGAACTGACTACTCACTGAATGGCAGCTAATAATTACTCAATATATGACCATCTGTTGCCTTCCTCTTACATCTTTTTCCTGTTCCCATCTGGATGACAGAGGAGGTTAGGGGCACACTGGGTGGTAGTGAATATGTGCGTCCAATCTCTGGCTTCACTATAAACCAGAGAAGAAAAGAAATGATTTTGAGCTTCCCTTGGTTTTTCCAACCCTTGCATCTGGGGAGAGCTAAGTGGCGCTTGCATCTGCATTGCACTGGGCTGAGTCACCCAGGCACATGAGGTCAAATGTAGGGCTTTCGTTAAAATTTTGTTTTATGTATCCCCCTTTGTAATCCGGATCATGGCCTTTTTTCTCTTGTGGTTGGGGCAGTGGAAGAAGCTCACATTACAGGATTTAAAAAAAAAAAAAAAAAATCAGTGTAGCGGGAGGGATAGGGAATGCGGCAAATTCTGTCAATTGATGAAAAGAAAATCAGGACTGCAAGCTATTCCCAAATAGAAATGGGGCTGGTTCCACCAAATGTAAAATGTGCAGCCTGGAGGCGCCCACATAAAAGGGAGAAGGAAAACATTGCTTCTTGGGCAGCTCCTCCTAACTGCCTTCCCCTCCCCTTCATCTCCCCCGCCCCCACCCAACCACTGGCCTTTAGCTGGGAGGAGCAGGCCCCATTCTTACCAAGAAGCAACACAAAGGAGCCAAGTGAGGATCTGAGGGGAACAGATGTCTTGATTTCCTCCCTGGACTTCTTAAGGCTACTTTCAGCTTAATTAGCCAACTGTGCTCCTCACATCTGGATGGGATCATAGGGGCTGAGCAAGTATCCACTGGGCCCCTCAGGGATGCCTCTGTACCTTCTCGCCCTCTGTCTGAGCTGAAGGAAACCAGTCAGCGGCCAGGCTTCTCCCTTGGGACTCTGAGCTGTAGCTGGGAAGGACTGCAAGGGCAGGATCTAAAGAAAAGCAGGCTCCCAGGAAAGACCTGTAAATTCCCAAATGCCACCTTGGAACCCAGCCAGGCTGTGCTCCTTTAGAGGGGAAAGGCAGGATGGTATTGGTAGGATACTAAAGGAGTTCAAGTAAGGGAAAACACTTGGCACAGCACCTAAGCCTAGTGGGTACTCAGTATATAAGTGATGGTTCCCCACCCATCCACCTTGCCCAGTATTTTAGAGCCATTCAAAAACCTCACAGCCCATCTGCCCCATCCCTGACCAACCATGAGACCTTGAAAAAATGTGCGTTTTTTTTGTTTTTGTTTTTGAGATAGGGTCTCACTCTAGTATCTCACTGTCTCACAAGCTGGAGTGCAGTCTTACAATCATAGCTCACTGCAGCCTCCACCTTATGGGCATAGTGATCCTCCCACCTCAGCCTCCCAAGTAGCTGGGAGTACAGGCATGGGCCATGACATGGCTAATTTTCAAAAATTATTACCTGTAAATATGCATCTCGCTATGTTATTCAGGCTGGTCTCGAACTCCTGGGCTCAAGTGATCCTCCTGCCTCAGCCACCCACAGTGCTGGGATTACAGGCATGAGCAACCTTGCCCAGCCAGGAAAACCATTTACTCACTCTGGGCTTCATTTCCTTTGATTGTAAAAAGAGGAACATTTTTACTTCTTATGTCAGATACAGGATCATTATAAGAATTATTTGACATAATACTTGTAAGGTGCTTCACGAAATGCTGCCACAAAGTGGATGCACCCAGCAAATTAGTATTTCTACTGCTATTATGATTAATATGAAGATTTTTATACATGATGAAGTTCCTAACCCCTAAGTCAATTTTCACAAACCTCCTACTTCTTTGTTCATTGATTAAGAAAAACACTTAACAACCCATAGCTACTCTGGATTAAATAAATCTTTTTAACAGATTTTTTAACAGATTTGTATTCTTAAAAGGCTGGGCATGATGGCTTAAAAGGCTGGGCATGATGGCTCATGCCTGTGATCCCAGCACTTTGGGAGGCCGAGGCCTATCCCATTTTGTCCGTGGGGAAAGGGATAGGAATAAGAGCAGAAGGCCTGGCCTAGGCCCAAAGGAAAGGGCCGAAAGGAAAAGAGATGACTCATCAGGGTGCAGTGGCTCATGCCTGTAATCCCAGCACTTTGGAAGGCTGAAGCGGGAGAACTGCTTGAGCCCATGAGTTCAACACCATCCTGGGCAACATAATGAGACCCCTATCTCTACCAAGAAATAAACAAACAAAAACTAGCTGGGTGTGATGGTACAACCCGTGGTCTTAGCTACATGGAAGGCTGAGGTGTGAGGATTGCTTGAGCCGGGAAGTTGAGACTGCAGTGACCTGAGATCGTGTCACTGCACTCCAGGCTGGGTGACAGAGCAAGGCCCTGTCAAAAAAGAAAAGAAAAGAAAGGAAAGGAAGGAGGGAAGGAAGGAGGGAGGGAGGGAGGGGAGTGGAGAAAGAAAGCAAGAAAGAGAGAGAGAGAAAGAAAGAAAGAAAGAAAGAAAGAAAGAAAGAAAGAAGAAAGAAAGAAAGAAAGAAAAGAAAGAAAGAAAAAGAAAGAAAGAAAGAAGGAAGGAAAGAAAGAAAGAGAAAGAAAGAAAGAAAGAGAGAAGAAAGAAAGAAAGAGAGAAAGAAAGAAAAAGAAAGAAAGGAAGAAAAAGAAAGAAAGAAAGAAAAGAAAGAAAGGAAGGAAGAAAAAGAAAGAAAGAGAGAAAGAAAGAAAAAGAAAGGAAGAAAAAGAAAGAAAGAGAAAGAAAGAAAAGGAAAGAAAGAAAGAAAGAAAAAGAAAGAAAGAAAGAAAGAAAGAAAGAAAGAAAGAAAGAAAGAAAGGAAGGAAGGAAGGAAGGAAGGAAGGAAGGAAGAGAGGGAGGGAGGGAGGGAGGGAGGGAGGGAAAGAAAGAAAGAAAGAAAAAGGAAGGAAGGAAGGAAGGAAGGAAGGAGGGAAGAACTCTTGTACTTTTGTTCCCTGTTCACTTGTCACTTGCTGCCAGCTTTCTGGCTCCCACAAAGATGGGCTGGGTTGTTTCCCAGTCTGAGCACTTCTTCTCTTGGAGCTGGGACAGAGAATAAAGCCACAACCAAACTGGCTGATACCTTTGCCAAGGCAGTAAACTGCAGTTCATGGGAAAGGTGAGCTCATCCAAGACGGTAATCACTAATGAAAAACTGTGCAAGACATGAAAATAGCTTTTTTATAGGAGGCCTGGAAACCAAAATAGAACAGCTTTTGAAAGTTTTATGTGTCTGTATGCAGAGTGTGTGTGTGTGGTTTGTGTGTGCCTTCACATCTGCCACTGCCACTTACTGTGAGTTCTTTTTTTTTTTTTTTTGAGAGGGAGTTTCACTCATGTTACCCAGGCTGGAGTGCAATGGCGCGATCTCGGCTCACCGCAACCTCCGCCTCCTGGGTTCAGGCAATTCTCCTGCCTCAGCCTCCTGAGCAGCTGGGATTACAGGCACGCACCACCATGCCCAGCTAATTTTTTGTATTTTTAGTAGAGACGGGGTTTCACCATGTTGACCAGGATGGTCTCGGTCTCTTGACCTCATGATCCACCCGCCTCGGCCTCCCAAAGTGCTGGGATTACAGGCTTGAGCCACCGCGCCCGGCCTACTGTGAGTTCTTGAACAAGTTATTTAACTTCTTTGAGCCTTAATTTCTCAGAATAATAAAATATATGCCAGGCTGATCACCGTGGCTCATACCTATAATCCCAGCACCTTGGGAGGCCGAGGCAGGTGGATTGCTTGAGCTCTGAAGATCAAGACCAGCCTGGGCAACCTGGTGAAACCCTGTCTTTATTTAAAAAAAAAAAAAATACAGGTGGCATGCATGCACCTGTAGTCCCAGCTACTTGGGAGGCTGAACAAGAGGATCACTTGAGCCTGGGAAGGAGGCTGCAGTGAGCTGTGATCGAGTCACTGCACTCCAGCCTGAGTGACAGAGTGAGACTGTGTATTAGTTTATTTTCATACTGCTCTAAAGAACTGCCTGAGACTGGGTAATTTACAAAGGAAAGAGGTTTAATTGACTCACAGTTTAGCATGGCTGGGGAGGCCTCAGGAAACTTACAATCACGGTGGAACGTGAAGGGGAATCAAGGCATCTTCTTCACAGGGCAGCAGGAAGGAGAAGCGTCAAGCAAAGGGAGGGGTGCCCCTTATAAAACTATCAGACCTCATGAGAAATCACTACCATGAGAACAGCATGAAAGAAACTGCTCCCATGATTTAATTACCTTCACCTGGTCTCTCCCAAAACACATGGGGATTATAATTCGAGATGAGATGTGGTTGGGGAAACAAAGCCTAACCATATCAGACCCTGTCTCAAAAAAGAAATCTATACCATATGGTCATTGTGAGGCTTAAATGACCTAATATTATGCCTGGCATACAGTAAGCACTCAATAAGCAGTAACTACTTTTCTCATATTGTTTTTGTCTTTTTTCCCTATGTTTTTAATTTTTTTAAAATAGATTTAGGCGATACAAGTGCACTTGTGTTAGGTGGATATATTGCATACTAGTGAAGTCTGGACTTTTAGGGTACCTGTCACCCAAACAGTGCACAGTGTACCCAACAGGTAGCATTTCATCCCTCACCGCCCCTACCACCTTCCCACCTTTTGGAGTCTCCAATGTCTACTATTCTACTCTACATGTCCATGTGTACCTATTATTTAGGTCCCAATTACAAATGAGAACACAGGATAATGGCCTCTAGTTCCACTCATGTTGCTGCAAAAGACATGATTTCATTCTTTTTTTTTTTTTGAGACAGTCTCGCTCTGTCACCCAGGGCGGAGTGCAGTGGCATAATCTTGGCTCACTGCAACATCTGCCTCCAGGGTTCAAGCAATTCTCCTGCCTCAGCCTCCTAAATAGCTGGGACTACAGTCGCCTGCCACCACGCCCAGCTAATTTTTGTATTTTTAGTAGCGACAGCGTTCCACCATATTGGCCAGGCTGGTCTCCAACTCCTGACCTCATGATCCACCTGCCTCAGCCTCCCAAAGTGTGTGGATTACACGTGTGAGCCACGGTGCCCAGCCGATGTCATTCCTTCCTATGGCTATATAGCATTCTGTGGTGTAAATACACATACTTTAAATCCAATCATCTATTGATGAATACAAGTTGATTCCATGACTTTGCTATTGTGAGTTGTGCTGTGTTAAACATATGAGTGCAGGTATGTTTTTGATAAAATTATTTCTTTTCCCTTAGGTAGATACCCAATAGTGGGATTGCTGGATCTCAGGGTAGTTCTGTTGTTAGTTCTTTGAGAAATCTTCATACTATTTTCCTTAAGAGTTGAACTAATTTACCTTCCCACCAACAGTGTATAAGCATTCCCTTTTCTCCATATCCTTACCAACACCTGGTTTGGTGTTTCGTTTTGTTTTGTTTTGTTTTTGACTTTAATAGACATTCTGACTGATTTGAGACAATACCTCACTGTGGTTTTGATTTGCATTTCTCTGATGATTAGTGATGAGCATTTTTTCCATACGTTTGTTGGCCACCTATAGGTCTTCTTTTGAAAAATGTCTTTTCAAGTCCTTTGCCCACTTTTTAGTGGGGTTGCTTGTTTTTTCTGGTTGAGTGGCTTTTTTTAAATTAAGCTGGATATAGAGGGTGCTGTCTGGTCCTGCATCATGATGCCTCCTAGCCCCTTGCTAGTGGAGTAGGATGTATTTAATTCCACCGGCATTAAGTGTAGCCCTCTACTCTAAAAACAGAAACTCCACAGCATTCTTCTGGTATGATTTTTTTCCTTCATGGGAAAGTTGTTGAAGGGGTGAGGCAGAAGAGGAAGCACCGGGAAAACGGCTGAGTACATGGCAGCACTTGGCATCCTTCGCCTCTGCTCCCTGCTTCTATCACCTCGCCCAGATTCGTCCAGGTGTCCAGAGAAGAAACTGCCCGCAATTCACGTAAGAAGAGCCTGAGTGCAAGCCACACAAGAAATTGGGTCTGACCAACCCAGGATTTCATATTTTAATAGGGACAATATTTTTTAAATCAGATTTTATATTTTAAGAAGCCCAGACTTCTGGTCTCTCCTGAAAAGTCAGCGATCAGGCTACCCTGGGCCCTCCTTCCTCTGTGTCAACAATAAATAGGCTGGCGCTCAGCAGTGCATGCCTCTTTTAATTGAGACAAGCAACATTCAGTTTGCCACAGTCCTCACCATTCCCCATGTACATGGCTGGCCTGGCCCCATGGGCATCTGCAGCATTTTGTCTAGAGCCACATACTTAGCTACTCTCCCAGCTAAGTATGTGGCTCTAACTCTCTCCATGGGTCCTTTATTTTGTAAGGAGACAATCAGAACGAGTCCTGCAGGGTCCCCTAGGGTCTCCTGAGGTCCTTGGACTGATGCCACAAGAAGAGGTCAAGGTGATTATGCCCTGTGGCCTCCCTTCTTCATCAATAGAGATGACATCATATCCCCACACCTGGCGCCTTAGATGAATGGCCCTGATGACAAGTTCTCAGTTCTCGCGGCCTATGAGTGACATCTGGGGAGACTTATGTGTGTTTGTTCCAGATATGAAGGCCTTGGTCTTTTTGGAAGTCATGTTAGGGCTCCATTCATCCTGAGACTGGGCATTGGATAGTTCTCTGGCAATCAGACCAGGGAGATTTTTAAAAAAGGAGCACCGGACTAGGAATCTGGCAGGCACCCGGAGTGTGTGAATTCATCTCCCCCATGTCATGTCTCTGGACTTTGGTCTCTCCTGTGAATTGGGAAAATTGAAGGAGGAGGACTCAGAGGCTCAGTGTGGTACTAACTTATATAAGGCAGAGTCAGTGACTCTGGTTCTGTTGGAAATAGAACTGCGAGATGACTCCAGGGGCCTCAGTCATTGTTCAGAGCTGGCCATGCCCTTGATTTCCTATTAGACAGGCTGAGCTGAAAACTCGCAGGCCTCTGAGCCCCAGCATTAAGAGGGAGATTAGCTAGAAACCTTTGTTTTTTGCCTCTAGATGGTTCATTTACAACCCAAAGATGCATGATAGGTGGTTGTCAGAGAAAATGGAATCTTCGGCTGGGGTTAGGAAAGCAGTCAAAACATGAAAAAAAAAAAAAAAACATTAAGAGCAGGAAGGCAGAAAAGGGAGGTGAAAAGAGACAGACACCTTGTTAAAGAGCTACAAAATTTTGGACTAAAAATAAAAATAAATCCTGGTACATAAAAGCACTAAAAAGGGGCATCAATTTGTGTGACTCATCCTGGTGCCACCCAAGCTCCTGGAGACCTTCACAGGCTCGGCCCCACCCTCCCTGCCCCGCTCTCTGTCGAAGTGCGCTCTGCTCAACCTGCTCCCCCTTCCCACTTGTCTCTCCCCACTCTGAGCCCTGGCTGCTTCCAAAGGAGCCCTCGGTTCTATAAGCCATTTTCTTAGATTGCATCTAATGTAAAATGTTCCACTAGAATAACTCTGTTTTCATTTCACCAAGCAAGAGGAAAGAACTGAGATGCTTTGAAAAAGCAGCCAAGCCCAGGCACTTTTAACAGGCTAGCAGGTGAGGTAATGAGAGAGCTTTAACAAAAGAGAGACAGAGAGGCAGGGGATTGTCTGGGAGAGCCAGGGAGGGTGGGAGCAGGGTGTGGGGGGAGAGAGAGAGAGAGAGAAAGCTCTAGGAAAATGTGTGCCCACTGCCATGTCCTTGCCCATCAACAGTATCAATAAGGCAGCCCTGGGATGGCATCAGATCCCTGCAGCTGGTGCCTTTGAGGGACAGTCATATGCTAGCTGGCCTACGGGTGACATTTTGGTGAGACCAATGTGTTTTTTCCAGAACAGGTATGAAGGCCCTGGTCTCTCGGGAAATCGTGTTACGGCTCCACTCACCCTGAGACTTTGTGTCACATAGTCCCCTGGCAATGAGACACCAGGGAGATCTAAACCCACCCAACTCATGGCTGGAGAGTGGTCTTCTTCTAACCCTAAGTTCTGGAACTTTCTTTGGGAGGGTGGAGTGGAAGGGAGTAGTTCTCTCTACTGCTAATGAAAGACTTTTTTTGATCATTAGCAATCACCTGCAAGCTTTGACCCCTCCTATCCACCCTCTTCACTGCAGGCAGAGTTGCCAGGGAAACTTGAATCTGATTCTGTCATGGGAGAATCTCATCTGCTAAAAAACCCTTTAGCCACTTCCCAATTTCCAGAAGAACTAAATCCTTCATGTGATAGGAAGGTGGCCATATATTCTGTCATCCAAACCAAGACACTATTCCTAGTTTGCTAGGGAAATAAGAATAAACCAGTACTGTCCTTGGCAAAACTGAGAAGTATGGTCCCCCACAATCAGGCTCTGCATGGTCTGGCCCCAGGCTTCCTCTCCAGCTCTGAGCTGCTTTCCTGCTTTGCTCCCCGTGCTAGCCATCCTGCCCTTCTTTTACTCCCCAGAATTCCTTGTGCTCTTTCCTACCACAGGACCTTTGCACATGCTCGTCCCTTTACCTGGAAACCCTCTGGCCATCTTTAACCAGGTAACACCAACCCAACACTCATATCTCAGCTTAAATAACTTTGAAGAGAGGCTTTCCCTGATCTCCTCTCCCCAACCCACAGCAAGCCCAGGTAAGATTCCTTTGTTATGTGCTTCCAAAGAACTATGTTTGTTTCCATTCCATCCTTTATTGTCCTTTGTGGTTCCTTACTCATTTGCATAATGATCTGACTGCTGTCTGTTTCCCTCAGAAGACTGAATTCCATGAGGACAGGGATTGGGCATGTTCTGCTCACATAACACACTTAGCACAGCTCAGTGCCTGGAATACACTGGGTGATCGATCGCTCTATGACAAATTAATGATGACAAGTTCAAGCCTCTTCTAGAACTCAAAGAGAAACTTTATCTGTGCCCAATCCCTGAGGGGTGGACCCTCCTGATATCCAGTCCTCGTGCTGCCCCTACCCCTCCCAGAGCATTCACCCTTCCCCCTTTCCTTCCATCCACCCTTGTCTTTCCCTTACCCAGAGTCACATATAGTCTAGGCCACAAAATGTAGCACTGGATTGTATCCTACTTTGGAACATTCTTGAATAATTTCGTGGGTAGCAGTCGTATCTCCCCAGCTAATTAGACTCAAGAACATGAGCCTTAGAGGTGGAGGGAATCTCCAAGTTCATCCAAATCTCCACTCAAGTGGCAGATGGATCACCTGAGGTCGGGAGTTAGAGAACAGCCTGACCAATGTAGAGAAATCCCATCTGTACTAAAAATACAAAATTAGCTGGGCATGGTGGTGCATGCCCGTAATCCCAGCTACTCAGGAGGCTGAGGCAGGAGAGTAGCTTGAACCCGGGAGGCTGAGGTTGCAGTGAGTCAAGATCGCGCCACTGCACCCCAGCTTGTGTGACAAGAGCAAAACTCCATCTCAAAAAAAAAAAAAAAAAATCTCAAAATGATTCCCAAGTCATTTAAATACACATTCCCTAGAAAATGTCTCTCCCCAGTGTCCCTCACACACTGTCATGGAAACCACCACCCTAGTGGCTAGAGTCTAGCCAATGCAAGAGACACAGCTGATATCTTCCCTGACTTCATTTCAGGGTCAGAAAATTTAAAGAGGCAATAACTACCCTTATTGCACAACACAGAAATGAACAAACTCAGTTCTCAAAACCAGTTATTTTGAGTTTTCAATCTAATCCCCCTCAACCCTGAGATTTAGGCTTGGGTTTTCCTGACAATAATAGACATTGTCTATTGCACACCTACTATGTGTCAGAGAGCATGTAACAAGGAAGCTGGTCTCGAAGAGGAGATCAGGGCAAATGTTCATGGGGGAAGTGATACAGTTAGGACCTCAATTATGAGGTAGTAGATTTTGTTGATTGTTTATCTCAATACTCCTAATATGGAATGGAAAGAACACTAACCTAGATTATACAAGATTTGGGTTCTGGCCCCAGCTCAGTAGCTTACAAGCCAGGCAACACATTATTTAAATCCCTAATTTGCTCTGAACCTCAGTTTCCTCATCTGTAAAATGGGAATAATTGCCCTACCCAATTCACAGAACTGTTATGAGGATCAAATGAAAGTTTATATATTGCCAGGTGTGGTGGCTCACGCCTGTAATCCCAGCACTTTGGGAGGCCGAGGCAGGTGGATCACAAGGTCAGGAGATTGAGACCATCCTGGCTAACACAGTGAAACCCCATCTCTACTAAAAAAAAAAAAAAATAGCTGGATGTGGTAGCACGTGCCTGTAGTCCCAGCTACTCGGGAGGCTGAGGCAGGAGAATTGCTTGAACTCAGGAGGTGGAGGTTGCAGTGAGCCGAGATTGAGCCATTGCACTCTAGCCTGGGTGACAAAGTGAGACTCCGTCTCAAAAAAGAAAGTCTATATATTAAAAATCTTGAAAATTATAAATATCATATGATTGTAAGACATGATTTTAATATCCTTTTTTCTCATTACAAAAGAAATACATGCCCATTATAGAAAATTTGGAAAATGTAGAATATATCAAAGATGAAAATCTAAAAACATATATTTCTGTCTTTTCAGTTATTTTTTCTTTGTATATGTGAGTGTATAAGTAATTTTTTAAACAAAAACTGGGAGCATCCTTGCATGCTGTTTTGTAGCCTGCTTTTTTCCCCTCACAATATGTCATTAACCTTCTCCCAAGTCATTAGACGGTTTTTTACATCATGGTTTTCAATAGCTACAGAGTATTCTGTAAAACATTGTTATTTTACCTTCAGAGCCCATTACTTCCTTCATTAGCAGGTTGAGAGTGACTTAAGAGAAGTCCCCAACCACTTTTTCTACTGCCACGAAGCTGGCACTGGGCCCAAGGACACTGCCAGCATATTCAAACTCCAAAGTGCCAGGTTTCTAGAATCCATTGTCTTGATGCCCCCGAACAAACCAAAGAGGTCTCCTGGGGAACTCTCCTGATCCTGCCCATATCTGTGCAATGCCATTCCCAGGCCCTGGAATCAAGTCAGGCCAAGATGGCAGTTTTGCCTGATTCAGGCACTCAGTGCTGTGTGTGGGTGGAATTCCTCAGGAGATGACTCTGAAGCTCCCCTCACCAAACCACTGCTATACCAATCATTTGGGGAATAGCTTCCTTTCTTTGTCACCTGTAAGCTTCACTAGGCTTTAATATTTTCAAAGTTCAGGTAAACCTGGACCCTCCAAGCAGCACTCCTGCTGAATTGGTTTTCAGACTGTGCCACTTTAAACATGATTTGAGAAAAATTACCGGAGCCTCCACTCCATCTGTCTCTGGAAATGGTCTTTGTGCTCAGATCATTTGCCAGCGACACTCCATCTCCACAATTACCTTGGCTATTTTATCTTTATCTGTCTGGAACACTGAAGGGGAAGCAGCAGATAATGCTGTCATTTAAGTGACTTGTTCAGCTTAAACACTTTTGCACCTCCGGAGCATAAAATACCCCCACAGCAGCCCTGGTCTTCCCTGAAGGACCAGCCGCTGTGCTGTCTTAGGGTTTAAGTATGATCAAGTGGCAGGGGTGGTGGGGAGAGCTGCCAGCAAAATGACTGGAGTGTAACAGGGCTGCATCCCTTAGGAATGCAGGGATGGGACTGACTCCCTGGCCCTAATTGGAACTTCATGTGCCTCCTGGCCCCCAGGTAGCCTCACACCAGAGGTGGGTGTTTTAACAACTCTTTAATACTAGCACAGCTTCTCTGCAACTGGAATTATTCTGCAATAGACCAAGCTTTGGCATGCCTGAAAGGTCAAGAGGGAAAAGCAAGGACCAGACAGCTGGGATGTTAGCCTGCCTGATATTGCTCTACCGATGTATCTTTTTACGCACCTGCTATATGAACATACTATAGACACCAGGAGGAAGAAAGATGCTGCCTTGTGCCTCCTGCCTGCAAGGAGATAAACTATTGCAAGATAATGAAGAAAACAAGGTAGTGCATGCCAGGTTAATAACAACAGCTAGCATTTATGGAGCTCTTACCACGTGCCAGGCATTCTGTTAAGCACGTCATCCCATTTTCTTATTTATTCCTCATAACTATGCGATGAGGTGCTACATGATGAACCTCGTTTTTCAGACACAGACACTGAGGTATAGTGAGCTTAAACAACCTGCCCAACATCACACAAGCTGTCATTGCAGCCTTAGATTTCCTCTTCGCAAGCAAGACACTGCTGTCTCCAAAGGGAACGGTGATGAGATGAAAGAGAGGGAGCCCCGCCCCACTTCCCAATAAATTCAGTCCATTGGCCATTTCCAGAACCAGTACCAGAATCCCAGAAAAAGTACGCACAGCAGCCCCATCAGGTGGAGAACCTAGCCCACCAGTCCTGGTGTCCGGAGACACAGCCCTACACGTTTTGCCTGAGGTATGGCCCTTTCCATATCCTCTTCGCCCCTCCCTCAAGAGGAAAACTTTTTTTTTCTATTCATGTTTCCCTTAAAAATAAGATTTCAATCCTTCCATGCAACGGCTGGGCCAAAATCAGCAGGATTTCCAGCTACATGGGCCAGGAGAGGGTCTTGGGAGTCCAACCAGGTCATTGCCTGGAGGAACCTGAATCAGACATGACCCAAGAAGTCAAACAAATCCAAGGTAAGGAAGGGAGCGAAAAAGAGCCCATGACAGTGCAAGACAAGCCACATCAGGCCTAGACCCCAGGTGGGACAATCAGGGCAGAACCAGGAAACAAGGCGTGAGGTCTGGCTCAGCTTAGTGGCCCCAGAAGCAGGCTCTGAGATAAGGCTTGGGTGTGGGAAGCAATTCTGCAAAGCAGCAGTAGGGACTGGGGAACTGAGACAAGGAAAGGAAGGAGGCGAATACAGGGTGTATGATAAGAAGTTCACTGTTTGGAACAACTGAGACTCCATCCCACTGGGGAACTCTGGGAGACCACGTAGTACATTCCTCAGGGTTGTCCCACCAGATGGGTCAGGGAGCTGGGCCAGTTTCTTCAACCTCCTTCCCATTCATAGCTGACAGCTGCTGCATGTACGATAACTCCAGGCATTTCAGCCTGCCCCACCTGCTCAGGCAAAGCTGGGTCCCCCTGCAGCCAGAGGAAGCCCACAGGCAGGCAGTCTTGGGGACTTGCAGGAAAAGCCCAGGTTGGTTAAGCCCAAGAACTGATGAGGTCAGAACAGAGTAAACAGAAACTGGGGGGGAAAGAATATAAGAAAACTCTCAAAACGTTACAAAGGGGGCAGAAGGACTGTGAGCTCACCAGTGTACCTGGTGGATGACCACATGACACAGGCGAGATGGGGCTGGGCATTTCCAGGGTCGGGGCTGGGCTACGGAGGAAGCAGCTCCCATGGGCACGTTGCCTGGGCTCAGTGCCCCTCACGGACCTCTGCTGTGTGTTCCCTTCCCTGTCCTAGGGATGAGCTAGACAACCAAACTGGGTATCAGACTACAGGAAACAGCAGGGTCCTTAGGCCTCTTGTCACCTTCTAGCTTCTCTCTCTTCCCCCATTCTGCCCTGCCTGAAACCCCATGCACTTGCTCCCTGGGTGAGGCAGCATGACGTTGCTAAGATGATATCTCCTCTCTCTCCAGCCCAGATCCACAGACTGACCCTGTGGCAGTGGCCCGGAGCCATCACTCTGCAAATAACTGTGGCTGGGTGAGAGGTACGGAAGCCAACAGGAGGACCTGAGATGGACACCTGTAATTTCACATTCAGAAAAGCCCAGCCCTTCAAACAGAAGTGCTATTTCAACTTTCTCACTCCCATTCTTCTTTAACCTCAGGCTAAGAAGGGAATAAACCCTCTTTGATTTGTAGACTGAATTCTTTAAAGAGACAGCTTGTTCTTTTTCAAATTTATTTTTTCCTTTTGCTTGGGGCAGACACCAGGGTCCCCAAATGTGAATTTGGTACCTTGGTTAGATGGCTCAAAATGCCGAAAGTTACTATTGGGAATACTGTGCTACCAATCCATCTTTCCTGCTAATCCAAAAGTCAAATAAGTCCATGGAGGGCTTTTTTTCCTCTAGAATTTCAGGCTCCCTGAGGGCTAATTTCTCGGAAAGCTGCATTAAACTAATAGCACCATAAAAGGCCCATTGTGAGATGTAATTGGTTTGCAGGACTTTCCTATAAAAATAATAAAAAGACTGCCAGAGGCAGTTTCCAAAGGTCAATTATCTTTGTGTTGCTTGAGTTGAGTGGAGGTCAGTCCCCGAATTCCACTTTATAGGCATATTAATCAAAACTGGGACTGCCCACCCATCTGACCCCATCAGCTGGGAGGGAAGTCACAGGTCCCACCCTTAAGCTGGTTGCCAAGGGGTGCTTTGGGCTCTTCTTTTCCCAGGAAGAGACTGACCCATTGTCACCAATGCAGAGCTGAAAGCTGAAATTTTTAAGGCAGAATGAAAGGGAGAAAAGCACTTCCTAAGCGCCAAGAAGAAGAGTTGATAACTTGGTGAGTCATGCAGGCCATGGGGCAGGCAGTGTGCTCAGAGATCAGGCCAGACAGGGCCCTGTCCCCAAGGAGCTAGAGAAGTGGTTGAGCCAGGACTCTTGGTTATTTGACATAAACCAATTTAAATTAGATTAAACAAAAGTGAAGTTAATTGGCTAACATGACTGGGAATCTTAAGGATGGCTGGATCCAATGGCTCAAACAATGTCAACTGTTCTCGCTCCCCCTGTCTATCTCTGCCCTGCTAGTCCTTTCTCTCAGAGAAGCTGTCCCATGGCAGTCAAGCAGACATCAGACTTCTTGCCTGTCTTTGGCATTGAGCTATCTCAATATAAAGAGGGACTTTTTCTCCTACTGTTCATCAATTCCAGCAAAAAAACTGGTTCACCCTGTGTGATTCATGTGTCTATCCCAGACCAATCATTGTATCCAAGGGGTTGTAAGAATCTGACTTGCTGAGACTGGGTTACATGCCCATCCCTGCCCATCTACTCCTGGTATTGCAGAAACAGAGCTTTCTGCTTTCTCCTGCCCAAAATAAAATCTGAAAAACAAGTGCTCTTGCAAGGCCCTAAGTTCCAAAAAGAACGAATTATTCTCAAGCCCTAGAGTATGCAAGTCTCAATAAGGATGCATGGAAAAGTTTGGGAGGATGTGCCAAAATATTAACAACGCTTATGCCGAAATGCTAGTGTGACTTCTTTTTACCCTCCCTGTATATCATGTTTTCTAATCTTTCTGCAATGAAAATGTATTGCTTGTATAATTTTTAAAAGGAAAAAAGAATGCTCAAAACCCTATTGATCTCATTACTCTGATTCTATATGGACCAAGCAGCCCTTTAAGGACCTAAACTGGTTTCCAAAGTCAACTTTGCTACTACAGAGAGATGGGCTGACCATCCAGAACACCCAGCGGCCATGACTTTTAATGATGATACCCAACCATGCTAGAGTATCAAGTCTTGTATCTATGTATCTCCTGCTTGCAAAGTGCCAGCCCCACAGCCAGCCTCTTCTTGGCCCAATCTGATGGCAGCTTCATGAGGCCCTGAAGAATAAAAGTGTGTGTCTTCTCACAATAGCCGTGCTAGGGCTGGCCACTTTTGTAGCTGACCACAGAGCAGTTACTCATTAGCAGCTGAGTAAAAGCCAGTTCATTTTCTATCATCTACATGAAGGGGTGGTCTCAATCACTGACAGCTCACACTGAGTATGAAAGGGATGTGTGGTTCCTGGGAGCAGCAGCAGAAATGTTCCACCTAGGGGTGGGAGTTCCATAAAGAGTCATTTCTGCGTTGGGAATAAAGGTGGAAATTATCAGACCTTCGAAATAGCTGAACTTAGATCTTCATATTTGAACAGAATCAAATTTGAACAGAATCAAAGCACCTTGGCATAATACAGTACTTTTTATGGAGTCCTTTGTCACACAGGTATGGAGATACACATGTATTCAGTCAAAAGTATTTTTAAATTTTTATTTCTAGGCTCATTTTGGAAGAGGTAGGATTACTGGCCAAATAAGTAATAAATTTATTAAAGGCTGTTGATGCTTCTTAGATATGAAGCTTAGTGATTAAATGCCAAGCTACATTTATAATATTCACATGGACCCTAAATTTCATATTTTTCCCAAGAAAAATAGCTATTAATCAAAACTAACATTTACCATTCATCTCCTATGATTTATCCACATTAAGTCATGTCTTTAAAAAACCCTAAGAATTTTTCAAGATGGGAAGTTAATGAATAATACTACTGAGTGGAAGAAACAGAGTTTGACCCAAGTCTGACTCTGTCCCATCTTTCCTTCTAGGATGCCTACATGCCCTTCTCAGCAACACCCTGACTGCACCTGCACATAGTATGCCCATCTGTAGACATACCAGGTATGATTAACTCATACAACGTTTGCAGGCCACATTTTCTGCATCTTCCACATATTCATACAGGGCCAATGGAAAGGGACGCCAAGCAGAGAAAAAAAAAAAAAAAAAAAACTCAGTTGAAAAAGACAACAGAAGGTAGAGTTAACTCTGCAGGAGCTAAATCAATTTAACTCAAAGAGTCTGTCTTCCACTACATAGAAAGTAGCAGCTGAACAGTAGGCTCTGAACCAGCTTGGCCCTTTCTGGCTTAAATACAGCCTCTCCAGAGGAAATTTCCTTAAGCGTCAGGTGGGCATAATTCTAAGCATAATACTAAACATCAGTAGGAAAATGAGCCCTGTGGTTATAAATCCCTCATGGAAATGGTAAAAATGCCTCTGACTAGATAACAGCGTGACACAACAATGTTCCAGAAAGACAAACATAAACATAAGTTGCTGCCGACTTTAAAGAAGTAGTGACAAATTCCCTGTAGCTACTTTGCCAAGTCCTTCATATTAGTACTTAGAAAGTTACAGGGCCCCAGGGTCTGTTCTCAGACACCGCTTTCTAGGAGGGGTGCCCGCCAAACTGGGTTTATTTCTTCTAATGCTCAGGCTGGGGAATGTACAAATCTTTCTTCAGAGGTTTATAGAAAACAAGACTGGTTTATTGAGAGTATGGCTTTTTGTTGTTGTTCTCTACAATAACAAGAGGATTTGGATACACACTTGGGTTTATAAAGTATAAATCCTGCTTAAATCTATGGAAGTTAAGGTGTGATGGTTCTTTGGAGAAGAAAGCAGCACCTGAGTCAAATTGCACTGAGCAATGTTCTTTGTTGTTGTGAGATATTGATAAATCTCCAGGTTTTCAACAAGGGGAGTCGAGAATAGGAAACTCATTTCAAATCATATCTCAGGTAGGCGTCTGAACCGAAATAAGATGGAAGTCATTAATTTTTTTTCCTATTAAGCCACCTAGCACAAGTGGAATCGTTCTCCCCTTTTCTTATTTTGACCTGAAATCTGTTAAGGACAAGAGCCAAGATTCCTATTCCAAATCTTCAGAGAACTGCACAAAACTGTCCGTTTCTTTTTTCCTTAACGAAAACAAGATGTGAACAAAACTGTCACTTAATATGGTAATTAATACAGGGAGATATAATTAGCTGCTACAGGCATTCCTTTGTCATCTCAACCATCACTGACGCCAAGGAGGTTAACATCTCTATTGCTGTTACGGTAATAAGCCACCTGATGGATAGGTGTGTTCTACTTGTCTGGATTTGGTAACACAACATCTCAAACTAATTTCACAATAATCTCCCAAAGCTTCTTCATAGATAAAAAGAGAGGCAGAGGCAAAATGCTTCCTCAGGCAAATTTTCACATCTGTAAACATAAACAACCTTATACCAAATCACTTAAATTTCTGTAAAAATGTAAATATGGGTCACAACAGTAAAACTGCCCAAATTTTGCAACTCAGGACAAGGCTAAAACAATCTCTCCAGCAGCAAACTAAAGAGTGCTCCAAGTCTAACCACCTAACCCAAAAAGGATACCATCACCAGTTTACTTAACACCCCAGAACAAAAGATTAAAACACCGTCTTCACTAGGCTATGTTTAGATGAGGTTGTGCACCGTTTATACTAACCTGGCTTTCCTTTTGTGTCAAGAAAATCAAGGCCTTTTGACCACAAGATGAAATCCAGGCATGCAGTTTGCCTAATGGTGAGCACGCTGCCCCTTTAACTGCATCATTCCCTCACCCTCTCTGCACCCTCTCCTTCATCCAAAACAAAACATGAGCTGCTCGTCTTCCCATTACCTTCTCCTGTGACCAATTTTCTCCCCACATCGCTGGTCATTTCTCACCATTGCCTGTAGCTTTACATCTTCAGTCAGTTCACTGTAGTCTTTGCATATTTTTTTTAATTGGGTGCTTTCATGTGGTTGTCTCAATATAATCAGTTATTAGGTATAATTACTTCTTTATGAGTAGAATTACCATTCCATTAAGTTTATTAATTCTTCAGGAAAATGGGGTTGCATAATATTTGAGTCAGACGCACTTCTTCCAGTGTCTCTGTTCCAGGCTTCTGCAATGCATAAATCCTGTGTTTGATAGCCCCAACTCCTGATGTCTCCTCTGCTTAGACACTCCAGGTGACAAGAAGGTTACCATATTTCAGGCAGTCTGTCGGGTTGCCTGGCTGCAAACATCCGTAGAACATTCTGCCTTACATTGCTGGAGACTGTCTCCTACAATGTGAATCTTTGATGCTGGTTTCACTTTCTGGAGTTCTAAGAATGAGTCAACTCTCCTTCTGAGTTGGTGACCCCTCAACCAAGACGGGACAGTGATCTCATTCCTCTCAGCAGGAGTGCTGAGCTCAGACAGCTATGAAAACCAAAAATCACCCCAGGTAGGTTATGAGGGATTGAAGAGAACCAAAGAGTGGTTCATTAATGGGAAGAAGCTGTGAGTTGACACCATGTGAGCGTTGTTATAGATAAATGAAGACCCAACAGTGCCAGAGCTTTCAAATCTCCAAGAGAAGCATTCAGTCTGAATTGATATGTGAAATGTCTCAGTATTTAAAAGTTGACAACCAAATTAGAAAATAATTTTAAACATTATGTAGGCCTAATGAAACACATCTCGAAGGCAGATCCAAATCACAGAATTCCAATCACAAGTTGGAATACACTTCTCTAAAATCTCCTCTTCTCTGACTGGGCATTGTGGCACACGCCTGTAGTCTCCCAGCTACTCAGGAGGCCAAAGCAGGAGAATTGCTTGAGCCCAGGAGTTCAAGGCTAGGCTGGGCAACACAGCAAGACTCTGTCTCTAAAAGTAAAATTAAAATCTTTTCTCCAAACCAGAGGTGTGGTGGCTTCTACAGCAATGGCAATGCTGTTTGGGATCTCTTTTTATTTTGATTTACCCATACATTGACCGTCAGAAATGGTTAAGTGTCTTGATGAGTGCACGTATTTGCAATTACCTGGAGGTTTTCTTTTTTAAAGAATTTCAATCAAACTTATCCCCCATGCAAGGCTGACTGTATGAATACAAGTTAGATCATTATAAGCTATTTAGGTAAAAAGCCAACATCACTATTTAACATCTCTAAACTGGGGTTCAGAGAGTTTATTTAACATCTCTGAACCCTCATTTCCTCATCTTAAAACAGGATTTGAAAAAATATTCTCCTTGGTGGAACTTAATCACTACCACTCCTTTCTGAACTAAAGTTGCTCCAAAATTAGTGACTTGCTCTCAAAAGACAGAGTTGAGAAAGGAACAGTGATTTTACAGTGGGAAACCTGACAATACTACCTTAATCAAATGATGAAAGTGAACATCACCAGTGAAGTCATGTGGTGGCTATCATGTACCTCCTGATATAAGGGACTTTGCCTCTGTGGTATACTTCCCAGAAGGGCATAACCCAATCTAATCATTTTTAAAAATCAAATAATTTTATTTCAGGGGATAGTCTACAGAATAGTGTTTCAAGAAGGAGAAAGTAGTCAGTTGGAGCAAATGTAGTTGAGAGATTATATAAGATTAGGACAGGAATGTTTCTGCTGCATTTAAATGTTTCCAGAAGTATGTTGGACATCAAAGCTAAATTCTAGAGAATTAAAAAGTGAGCAGGATACAAGGAGAGACAATGGGTTCAAGAAGATTTCCTGGAGCAGAAGGAATTGGGGTATGCACTGAGAGGATATGAAATCAACAAAGACTGTTGTTTTTTTAGTGGGTCATGCTAGTACAAATATCTGCAAGATAATGGTAATGAGCTTGTAGACAAAAACACTGATAATACAGGAGAGAGGCAATAAAGCTTGCTAAAATACCAAGTCCTTGAGAAAGTGAGGAGATGAGTTCCAGAGCACAAGAAGAGTTTGGCCTCTGATAGAAGTAGGGACGTAAGCCAGGCACATTGGCTCACACCTGTAATCCTAGCACTGTGCGAGGCCAAGGCAGAAGGATTGCTTGAACACGGGAGTTTGAGACCAGCCTGGGCAATATAGTGAGACCCTGTCTCTAAAAAAGTTTTTAAAATAAAATTTTAAAAATAAAAAAAGAAGTAAGGTCATGTCATACTTCTCAATGAGAGGTAAGTAGAGAAGACAGCCACTGCTGAAAGTAGATTTGTAGTTTTGTTGGTGGTGAAAGGGGTTAGCCAGCTTGCTTTACACAAACAGTAAGGGAGGGAAGGGTCCTGGAGAGCCTCCAATCTGTCCTGCAGGTGCTTGCACCAGATGTTTTGTGCAGATAAGGGAACTTGCACAGGGGGGCTTGCCTAAACAAACCCACAGCAGACGAAGGACCTGTCTGTGCACTAGGGGAATACGGTGGAGCCACCAGAAATTTGCACCTTATACAAATAGTGAACACAGACCCATCAACTTATATATAAAAACCCTGTATTCAACCATGAGGGAGGCAACTGGGAACGTGCTTTCAGGACCCCTCTCTTTGCTGAGAACTTTCCTTCTGCTTAATAAATTCTACTCCACTTACTCTTCAAGTGTCCACATGCCTAATTTTTCCTGTTCATGAGACAAGAACCCAGACCTAGCTGAACTAAGGGAAAAAAATCCTGCATCAGTGGAAAGATTATGACTTCTGCATTCTCAAAGTATGAAGCAAGCCATTAGTTAAAAGAAAGTAGGTTCCCAACCCAAATGCCCATCAATGATAGACTGGACAAAGAAAATGTGGCATATATACACCATGGAATACTATGCAGCCACAAAAAATGATGAGTTCATGTCCTTTGTAGGAACGTGGATGAACCTGGAAACCATCATTCTCAGCAAACTGACACAAGACCAGAAAATCAAACACCGTGTGTTCTCATTCACAAGCAGGTGTTGAACAATGAGAACACATGGACACAGGGAAGGGAGCATCACACACCTGGGTCCACTGTGGGGAGATAGGGGAGGGATACTGGGAGGGAGGGTGCGGAGGAATAACGTGGGGAGAAAAGTCAGGTGTAGGTGATGGGGGATGGAGGCAGCAAACCACCATGCCATGGATGTACCTATGCAACAATCTTGCATGATCTGCCCATGTACCCCAGAATCTAAAGTACAATAATAATAATAATAATAATAATAATAAACCATGAGTACCAATAAAAAAAAAAAAAAGACGAAAGTAGGTTCCCAGGGTGGTAGAAAGAAGGCAGTGGGCGCACACTCACATAGGAGAGTTGCCAGTCCATTCCAGCAGAGACAGAGGGTCAAGGTGAAGGAGGAACGGCCGGAAACAAACCTCTAGAACACCGAACTGGGAAGGAAGTGGTGATTTATTCGGCCGGGAGGTGCAGTGGCTTAGATGCCTAACAACCGAGCTCCCCAACAAAGAAAATCCTTGCCCTTTAAAAGGTTTACAACTCTAGAAATCACATGTGAAAGGGTTTTGATCCATGAAGTAGGCTTTCCACGTGACTTGGGGGGTGGTTGATCGTGTTTAAACAAAAACAATGCCTTCTGGAAAGATTCCTCCATACCGTGCCTGCGATAAACTGGAGTGTGATTAAGGGTGGTGCCCGGGTCTGCCAGCCTTTACTTTCCCTATTGAAATGCAATGTGGAAGTCCAGGGGGCAGGGCGCTTAGAAACTTAAGAGGATTAAGGGTCTCCTTCCTCAAAGGGAGTTGAAAGTGTTTTCATGGAAACAGTAACAATTGTGGGCCACAAAAATCTAAGCTGCATAAGAAAGGAAAGAAAAGATGAGATAAATAGTAACAAAGTAGGGGAGCTGATGCTTTGAAGGGCTCAGCAAAGTTGGAAAACAGTTGTTTTGGTTATTCTAGACCATATTATCTGGAAGATTAGGAAGACACTGTCAGACAACAGAATATTTAAAACCAAGTTTCAAGCCTGGTGAAATAATTGGATGGCGACGTGAGGTAGAGAGAGAAAAAGTTGTTGGAACTGAGGAACTCAAGGAACTGAAAGCCCTGGGGCATTGCATGAGTCATCCACATAGCTGCTGTAGTCACCAGAATCAATAAGAGATTTAGGGATGAAAAAGCAAACTGAGCCAAAGGGTAAGGCCTTTGGGGCATGAGGAGTGTGCCCAGGAGGTGAGTAAGTAGAAGAATCTAAAGGATTGGTGGGTGGTAGAGCCAGGTGGTCCAAATTCAAATACATTGACATTCACAAAACTAAATAAATAAATAAAATAAAGTAAGAATGAATGCAGTAATGCAGAGCAAGGATGACACCTACTCCATATTCTCAACCTGAAAAGCATGGCGTATGTGAGATTTAATGAGAAAAACATCTCCATTTAAGAGGGCTACAAGGGAAGCAGGGTCTCCATTAGGGCAAGAAAAGAAAGGGGAACTTCCATTCAGAGAAAAGGTTGAGAACATAGGGAAGTTTGCCAACCACAGGTAAGAGTTCAGAGGGTACAATGAAGTAGAGGAGGGATGGGGCATTGGGTAAACCCAATTAGATTAGAGATTGAGGTAAACCATGATGTGGGTCATGATAGGATTAATCAAAGAGGCTTAAATCAATTCAAGACTTGCCTCCAGAAATCAAGTTCCATGATCGAGGAGATTGCTTCCTCTCCCTGGTGAAGCTGTGTGTGTGTGAATGGTGGCTTCTCTCATGGAGGAGAGACTGTATATAAAGCAGCCATTCTCAAGCCCAGCTGAGCATCAGAATCATCTGGAAGCTTTAAAAACTCCTGGTGCCCACATCACATCCAGGCCAATGAAATCAGAATCTCTGGAGAGCGACCCAGATATCAATATTACTAAAAGTTCCCCAGGTGATTTCCATGTGCATCCAGGTTTGAGAATGCAGGGTCCTGTTTCAAAGATTCTGGGGTGAAACCAGACATTAGGGCTTTTGTAAAGCCTTTGTGATGAAGGCAATTACTGTTTTTCTTATGCTATTAAATTCCCCTACACTGTCACAGTGGGAAGGGGAAAAAGGAACTGTCTTAGTTTAAGCCACAGAAGAGAACAGTGTTATTTTGCAACTCTAGGAAAGAGTTCCTGGCATTCTGTCTCAGATTAAGTATAAAAAAGGTTAATCACTTATGTGAAAGAGGCAGAATTGGCACAATATACTTTAATAGCCATTCAGCTTCCTAATACCTATTTAAAGAGCATAATATAAGGCCTCATAATCTATTGAAGATTCTTGACCATATCCACTGAGACAACAGTTAAGCAATTTCCATGATGTTTATTATCCTTCAACTGACCACTTAGAACAATATTCTAAAACTTTCTATGCTCTTATTAGGAGCAAAGAGATGATTTTTAGGTAACTGCTGACAATTATTGAGCACTCACTATGTGCCAGGCACTGTGCACATATCACATATAGTCCTCTTTAACCCTCATAGGAATTCAGTGAGATGGGTGCTATTATTACTCTCATTTTACTAATGAATATCCAAACTCTGGCAAGGTTACTTAATATGCCTGAGATCAAACAGCTGTAAGTAGAAAAGTGTTTCAAGTTTAAGAGACATCTGCACTCCCATGTTCAATGCAGCATTATTCACAATAGCCAAGATATGAAACCAACCAAAGTATCAAGCAACGAATGAATGGATAGAGAAAATGTGGTATATATACACAATGGAATACTATTCAGCCTTGATGAGAAGAAAATTCTGTCACTTGCAACAACATGGATGAACCTAGAGGACATTACACTAAGTGAAATAAGCCTGGCAGAGGAAGACAAATACCACATGATCTCACTTATATGTGGAATTCAAAAAAGCTAAACTTATAAAAGTGAGAGTAGAATGGTGGTTAGCAGGGGCTGACAGGATGGGGAAAGGGCATGGGAAGATGTTGATCCAAAAGTAAAGTTTCAGTAGACAGGTGGAATGAGCTTTTGAAATCTTGCACAACACGGTAACTATAGTCAATTAAAGTGTATTGTATAGTTCAAAATTTTAAATAAAAATTTGAAAAAGTGAACCTCTAACCTCACATCCTACATACAATTAACTCTAAATAGATCATTAATATGAACATAAAAGCCAAAACTATTATCAAACTTCTACAGAAAAAATGCAGGCAAATTTTCTTACTATTTGAGTAGGCAAAAATCACTTAGACAAAACAAGAAAAGTACAAACCACATCAGAAAAAGAAGTATAAGTTGGGTCTTATTAAAATTCAAAAGATCCATTCTTCAAAATATACTGTTAAGGAAATGAAAAGGTAAGCCACAGACTGAACAAAAATATTTTTAAATGTGTGAGATGCATTTAAACAAAGCTTAGAGGGACATGTATAGCTTTAAGGTCTAAGGGTTTTTTTGTTTGTTTGCCTAAAGAAAGAGCTAAAATCAATTACCTGAAGAAGCTATAAGAATAAGATGAAATTAAACTCAAGTAAAAGAAAATACTAAGTATTAGAGCAGAAATCAATGAAATAAAAAAACTGACAAGAAAAATCAAAGAAAGAAAAACTGGTTCTTTATAAATACCAATAAAATTGTACTGATAAATTTTTAGCTACATTCATCAAGAAAAAAGCAAAGAAGATTCAAATTACCAATAACCAGAATGAAATAATCACATGTTCAGATCCTAACAATGTTAAGGGTAGTAAAATAAATATTTTTTAAAACTTTATGTTAATAAATTCAACAATTTATACCAAATAGATAATTCATTGAAAGACACAAACTATCAAAAGTGACATGAGAGGAAATAGAAAATCTGAATAGCCCTATACCTATTTAAAATCATTCTATAAGAAAAAATGTAATTTCAGATGGCTTTACTGGCAAATTACATCAAACATTTAAGGAAGAAATAATATCAATTTTACACAAAGTAGTTCAGAAAATAGGAGAGGAGGAGCATTTCTTAATTCAGTTTATGAAGCTAGCTAAACCTTAATACTGAAACCAGACAGATACATTATGGGAAAACTACAGACAACGTCCCTCAGGAACATAGTTGTGTAAGTCCTTAACAACATATCAAATCTAATCTGATTTAAATCTAATCTAATACTATGTAAAAATGACATTACAACCAAATGGGGTTTACTGAAAGAGTGCCAAGTTGATTTAACATCTGAAAATCAAACTAATTCACCATGTCAACAAAACAAAAGGGAAAAAAACACTTAAGCTTAACACATGCAGAAAAAGTACTGATGGAATTCAATATTCATGTCTGATTAAAAGTCACAAAACAAGAAACAGAAGGGAACTTCCTCAACTTAATAAAAAGCATCTGTAAAAATCCTATAGCAAATATCATACTTCATGATAAAAGATGCAATACTTTTCCTTCTAACATTGAGAAGGCAGAGATGTTGCTCTCACCATTTTAATTTAGCCTTTTAATTTAGAAGGCAGAGATGTTGTTTTCACCATTTTAATTTAGGAAGTCCTGGCAAGTGCATGCAATGTGATGGTTAATATTGAGTGTCAACTTGACTGGACTGAAGAATACAAAGTATTGATCCTGTGTGTGTCTGTGAGGATGTTGCCAAAAGAAATTAACATTTGAGTCAGTGGGCTGGGGAAGGCAGATCCACCCTTAATCAGCTGCCAGCAAATATAAAGCAGGCAGAAAAACATGAAAACGAGGAGACTGGCCTATCTTCCTAGCCTACATCTTTCCCCTGTGCTGGATGTTCCCTGCCCTCAAATATCGGGCTCCAAGTTCTTCAGTTTTGGGACTTGGACTGGCTCTCCTTGCTCCTCAGCTTGCAGATGGCCTATTGAGGGAACTTGTGATTGTGTAAGTTAATACTTATTATACTCCCATATACATAGATACACACACACACACACATACATACACATATATACACACACACATATATATAAAGGGGAGTGTATATGTGTATATATACATATATATATATATATGTGTATCCTTTCAGTTCTGTCCCTCTAGAAAACCCTAATACAGATTTTGATATTAGGAGTGGTTCTAGAGGAACAGAATATTAAGGTTGGAATTCTTTCACTAGCTTTGGGGTTTCTGGAGTTGGTTGCTTAATATGATTAAACCCCAAAATGCTAAGGGCTGTACTTCTAGTAGCATGGAGAACACTGATAGTCCTTGGTGTGAACTGTTATGAACCAGAAATGCACCAGTCCCCAACCCAAATACTATTACATAAAGTTAACAATATTTAAATGCTGATATGCAAAGGAAATTAAATGAAGATATTTTCTTAGTTCAAGTGTATACATGCACAAACATGTTTTTAACAAAAGGAGGAAGAAATACTCATGACAATTACAGTCCTCATTTCTACAACTGGTCACATGGTCGTAGCTAGTATTGATAACTACCTTCTTCTATTACCCATTCTACTACCCTTTGCCTTCAGCAAACATCTCAGCAGGTCATGGTTTTTTCCTGCTCGAGTGACCCAAACCTTCAATGCTGAACGATCTGGGCCATTTGTGGTCCTGCCTGGATTGGGCTGTTGTAGTTTGCCATTGACCTTAATCACAGGGCATGGTAATACTAAGAGAGACCCTAATGGATCTCCTATATTCCCTTTATACTCTTCCTTACCTCCATTGCAGAGCAGTAGACTGATTTCATCTTGATAGTCTGGGTCAATCACCCTGGTCAACACTGTAACTCCCTTCTGAGCCTGTTGACTTAAAGACAGGAGAAGCCAAAAGTGTCCAGGTGGCGATCTTAACATCCAGTTTAATGGAATCACTGTTGCGTTTTCTGGCAGCAGTGTTTCTCCCTCTAGAACTAAGACCTCTAGGCCAACAGTACATAATGTCACGAGAACAGGAAGCAAAAATTTTGCCAGATCACTAGGGATGATGATAAGTGGTGTCACTTCCATTTTCACCCCTTGATTCTTAGACCCCTGAATCTTGGCTATGGGAGAAACAGCACCATATATTGGATTCTGATTCAGAGCATACATGGCCTTCTGGATAACTCTGCCCCAGCCCTGCAAAGTATTGTCACCTGGTTTGCATTGTAACTGTGACTTCAAAAGGCCATTCCATCATTCTAACAATCCAACTGCATCAGGACAATGGGCAGCATGGTAAGACAAGTGAATTCCATGAGCATGACTCACTGCCACACTTCTTTGGCCATAAAGTGAGTGCCTTGGTCAGAGGAATGCTGTGTGGAATACCATGATGGTCGATAAGGCATTCCATGAGTCCACAGATGGTAGTATTGGCAGAAGCATTGCATGCAGGATAGGCAAACCCATATCCAGAGTAAGTGTCCATTCCAGTGAGGACAAACCCCTGCCCTTTCCATGATGGAAGAGGTCCAATATTATTAGCCTGTCACCAGGTAGCTGGCTGATCACCCCAAAGAATGGTGCCATATCAAGGGCTCAGTGTTGGTCTCTGCCACCGGCAAACTGGGCACTCAGTAGTGGCCATAGCCAGGTTATCCGTGGTGAGTGGAAGTCCATGTTGCCAAGCTCATGCATTACCTCTGTCCTTGCCACCATGGCCACTTTGTTCATGGGCCCATTGGGTGATGACAGGTGGCTATGGAAACGGGCTGAGTGGTGTCCACAGTACGGGTCAACCTATCCACTTGATTATTAAAATCCTCCTCTTCTAAGGTCACCCATCGGTGAGCAGTCACATGGGATACAAATATCTTCACAGTTTTTGACTACTCAGAGAGGTCCATCCACATACTCTTCTCAAATTTATTTGTCACCAGTTTTCCAATTATGCTTCTTCCAAGTCCCTGACCATCCAGCCAAACCAGTATCTAATCGCATATCTGGCCATTTCTCCTTTCAAGCAAAGTGCACAACCAGGTGCACTGCTCAAAGTTCTGACCACTGGGAAGATTTCCCTTTACCACTGTCCTTCAGATATGTCCTAGAAAGGGGCTGCAGTACTGCAGCTGTCCACTTTCGAGTGGTGCCTGCATATCGTGCAGAGCCATCTCTGATTCAGGCCCCAGTCTTCTCTTTCTGTCAGTTGATCATAGGAAACTCCCCACAAGGCCATCGGTATAGACTGGAGAAGACAAGGCAGGGTGGCAGGAGTAGAGACCATGGGCATTTGAGCCACTTCCTCATGTAACTTGTGCCTTCAGGAACTGCTTAAGCCCAATCACATATATACCACTTCCATTTGATGATAGAATGCTGCTGTGCACGACCCACTTTATGGCTAGATGGGTCAGAAAGCACCCGGTTCATGACAGGGCACATGGTGATTTGATGACCCATAGTTAAACGTTCAGTTTCCACCAAAGCCCAGTAACAGGTCAAGAGCTATCTCTCAAAAAGAGAGTAGTTACCTACAGAAGATGTCAGGGTCTTGCTCCAAAATCCTAGAGACCTCCACCATGATTCACCTATGGGGGCCTGCAAAGGCTCCACAGAGCATCCCTATCTGCCACTGACACCTCAAGCACCATTGGATCTGCTGAGTCATATGGCTCAAGTGGAAGAGCATCTTGTACAGCAGTGTTGACCTATTGCAGAGCCTTCTCCTGTTCTGGGCCCCACTCAAAATGCAGCCTTTCAGGTCATTCAATAAAAGGGCTGGAGTAATATACCCCAAATGAGGAATATATTGCCTCCAAAATCCAAATAGGCGTACTAGGCATTGTGCCTCTTTCTTGGTTGTACAAGGGACCAAATGCAGCAACCTTAGAAAGAATATCTCCACCACTAGAACTCAAGAAATTTTACTGAGGTAGAAGGTCCCTGAATTTTAGTCAGATTTATTTCCCATCCTCTGGCATGCAAATGTCTCACCAATAAGTACAGTGTGCTTCTTCTTGCTCACTGGATCCAATCAGCATAATGTCATCAGTGTAATGGGCCAGTGTGATATCTTGTAGAAGTGAAAGTGATCAATGGCACTTTGAATAAGATTATGACACAAAGCCAGAGAGTTTATATACTCCTGCGGTAGGACAGTAAAGGTATCTTCCTGGCCTTGCCAGCTGAAGGCAAATTGCTTTTGGTGCACCTTATGGACAGGAATGGAGAAAAGGGCATTTGCCAAGTCAATAGCTGCATACCAGGTACCAGGAGACGTGTTAATTTTCTGAAGCAATGAGACCACGTCTGGTACAGCAGCTGCAATTGGAGTCACCACTTGGTTAAGCTTATGACAATCCACTGTCATTCTCCAAGATCCATCTGTCTTCTGCACAGGCCAAATGGAAGAGTTAAATGTGGATGTGGTGAGAATCACCACCCTTGCATAGTTCAAGTCCTTGATGATGTCACTAACCTCTGCAATCCCTCCAGGGATGCAATATTGTTTTGGATTTACTATTTTTTCTAGGTAGAGGCAGCTCCAATGGCTTCCATTTGGCCTTTCCCACCATAATAGCCCTCACCCTACCAGTCAGGGAGCCAATGTGGGGGTACTGCCAGCTGCTAAGTATGTCTATGCCAATTATGCATTCTGGCACTGGGAAAATGACCACAGGACAAGTCCAGGGACCGACTGGACCTACTGTAAGTCAGAACCGAGCTAAAATACCATTAATTACCTAATAAAATACCATTAATTACCTTACTCCATAAGCCTCTATTTTAACTGGAGGACCACAATGATGTTTTGAAATTAGTGTCAGCTCAGAGCCAGTGTCCAGTAGTCTTCAAAATGTCTGGTCATTTCCCTTTCCCCAGTGCACAGTTACCCTGGTAAAAGGCTGGAGGTCTCCTTGGGAAAGATGGGAGAAACATTTATAGCATAAATTGTTGACAGTGTAGTGGGGTCCTTCCTCAAGGGGACCTGGCCTTTCTTTCATTCAAAGGGTTCTGGGTCTGCAAACTGGATCAAGTCTGTAAATTGATTGAGGGGCCATGATTCTCTGTTTTTATAATTCAAATTAGTCTTCTGCCCATTCAACCTAGAATTTTGCTGCTCATATAAATTAAGTAGGAATACAGTAGGCTTCCTATAAATTTCACTTCTAAGAACATCATGATTAATTAGCCAAGGCCAGAACTATATACAAGTCAGACTATTCTGATTGCCGCTTTACCTTTGCTGTGCATTACTGTAACTATGCCCACCTTGCCTTTGACGGTTGAATGCCGTCACTTGGCCCTGGCAACTTGGGATCCAATTGTTCCCATTGTATTTAAATTTTGTAGTTGAATGACTGTGGTTCCCACTGTTAGATCTGACATACACAGAAGAGCAATTACAGGGCTCTTCAAAGATGCAGGTGCTGCCCTCACAGATCTATTTCACAGGGCATTAGTCAAGGTTACAATCTTCTGGACCCTCCCAGCTGGGATGAGTAGATCTGAAGTGACTAATTCACTCCACCATCCCAATCTCCTAAGCCTTTGGATCCCTTTCTCTCCCTAAGCCTTTGAAACCAAGGGAAATCAGGCATTTCCATCTCGCTCACAGTGGGCAATCTTTTAATCCATATTTCAGCTAACCAAGCAAATAAACTATTAGAACTTTTATTAACTCCCAAAGCTGCACCATTAAATGCAGAGTCCCTATTTAGTGGGCCCAAATCAATACATCTAGCCTGATCCAACTCTATGTTCCTTCCACCATTATCCTATACCCTTAATATCAATTCCCATGCCTGTTCTCCAGGTTGCTGTTTCCATAAATTAGAGAACTCAAAACAGTTGTTTTCAAGTGTAGCATACCTCCTCATGGGTCACATTCTCAACCTCACCTCCAGGGGCCTACGGGGACTTTAGTGTAGTTATAGGTCTAGAAGCAAACAAGGGTTTTGGGGGTGGCTCCTAAGGAGAATCAACATTATTTTGCCTGGCAACTGCCTCAGGGGAGGCCATCAATCTTGCCCCAGGCAGCACTTTTATCTCCTCAGATAAAGGTGGAAAGACTGATGGCACCGTGAGTCGGGGAGAGGATGTTGCCACTACTGGGTATGAGGGAAGCTATTCCTTCTGGCAAAAACAGTTCAGAAGAGTTCACAAACTTAGTGTACCCAGCTTCATCAGGGTCCTCCCACATGTCCCCATTAAAAGTTTCAGGGTCCCATTCTTTTCCAATCAATGCCCTCATTTTAATAGTAGACATCTGGTGAGTCTGTGCATGCACTTTTCATCGTAATTCATCCACTTGCATGATAACAGTTTGTGTTTGTGTTTCCACAATTTCAGTTCTTTCTCTACAGGAGATAGGACTCCTACTCAGGGCAATCTTAGCAGATTTGAGGTTCAATATCTGCTTCATATTTAAACTGCCTACTCTAACTCTGGGAATTAGAATTCCCTGAGTTCATCATTTTCTTTCATCACTTAGTCCATTGAACTTAGGACCAACACCCATCTTCATTATGTTCCTTGGTTCTCCACATACGGTATTTGTATAGAGTCACTAAATACCTTGCCTCTCAAAAGCAGTGAATCAGGAGTGTCAAATGCAAGTATTTTGCCTGTCTAAACAGTACATGACAAGGACTATCAGTGTTCTCCATACTATTAGAAGTAGAGTCCTTAGTATATTGGGGTCTAATTGTATTAAGCAGCCACCTCCAGAAACCCCAAAACCAACAAAATAACTCCATCCTTAATATTCTGTTCCTCTAGAACCACTCCTAGTATCAAAATCTGTATTAGTCAGGGTTCTTTAGAAAGACAGTACTAATAAGATAGATAGATATATAAAGGGGAGTTTATTAAGTATTAACTCACATGATCCCAAGGTCCCACAACAGGCCATCTGCAAGCAGAGGAGCAAGGAGAGCCAGTCCAAATCCCAAAACTGAGTAACTTGGAGTCTGATGTTCAAGGTAAAAAGCATCCAGCATGGGAGAAAGATGTAGGGTGGAAGGCTAGGCCAGTCTAGTCTTTTCACATTTTTCTGCCTGCTTTATATTCTAGCCATGCTGGCAGCTGATTAGATGGTGCCCACTCAGATTAAGAGTAGGTCTGCCTTCAGCCCATTGGCTCAAATGTTAATCTCCTTTGGCAACACCCTCACAGACACACCCAGAATCAATAATTTACATCCTTCAATCCAATCAAGTTGACACTCACTATTAACCATCACTCCCTCCCAAGACTGAACTAGGAATAAAGTGAATCCCTGAATAGACCAATAACAAGTTCTGAAATTGAGGCAGTAATAAATAGCCTACCAAACAAAAAAAGTCTAGGACCAGATAGATTTATAGCTGAATTCGAGCAGAAATACAAAGAGGAGCTGATACCATTTCTTCTGAAACTATGCCAAACAGTTGAAAAGTAGGGACTCCTCCCTAACTTGTTCTATGAGGCCAGCATCATCCTGATACCAAAACCTGGCAGAGATACAACTAAAAAAGAAAACTTCCCTGATGAACATCAATGCAAATTTTCTCAATAAAATACTGGCAAACCAAATACAGCAGCACATCAAAAAAGCTTATCCACCATAATCAAGTTGGCTTCATTCCCAGGATGCAAGGCTGTTTCAACATATGCAAATCAATAAACATAATTCATCACATAAACAGATCTAAAGACAAAAACCATGATTATCTCAATAGATGCAGAAAAGACCTTTGATAAAATTCAACATGCCTTCATGTTAAAAACTCTTAATAAACTAGGTAATGAAGGAATATACCTCAACATAATAAGAGCTATTTATGGCAAACCCACAGCCAATGTCATACTGAATGGGCAATAGCTGGAAGCATTTCTCTTAAAAACTGGCACAAGGCAAGGATGCTTCTCTCACCACTCCTATTCAATATAGTATTGGAAGTTCTAGCCAGGACAATCAGGCAAGAGAAAGAAATAAAGGGTATTCAAATAGGAAGAGGGGAAGTCAAATTGTCTTTGTTTGCAGATGACATGATCCTGTATCTTGAAAACTGCATGGTCTCAGCCCAAAAGCTTAAGCTGATAAGCAACTTCAGCAAAGTCTCAGGATACAAAATCAATGTGCAGAAGTCATAGGCATTCCTGTACACCAACAACAGGCAAGCAGAGAGCCAAATCATGAATGAACTCCCATTCACAATTGCTACAAAGAGAAAAAAATGCCTAGGAATACAGCTAACAAGGGAAGCGAAGGACTTCTTCAAGGAGAACTACAAACCACTGCTCAAGGAAACTAAAGAAGACACAAACAAATGAAAAAATATTCCATGCTCATGGATAGGAAAAAAATCAAATCATGAAAATGGACATACCACTCAAAGTAATTTGTAGATTCAATGCTATTCCCATTAAACTACCATTGACGCTCATCACAGAATTAGAAAAAAACTATTTTAAAATTCATTTGAAACCATATGGAAATTCATATGGAAAAAAGGGCTCATATAGCCAAGACAATCTTAAGCAAAAAGAACAATGCTGGAGACATCATGCTACTTGGACTTCAAACTATAAGACTACAATAACTAAAACAGCATGGCATTTATACAAAAGCAGACACATGGACCAATGGAACAGAATAGAGAGCTCAGAAAAGAGATTATACATCTACAGCCATCTGATCTTCGACAAACCTGTTAAAAACAAGCAATGAAGAAAGGATTCACTATTTAATAAATGGTGCTGGGAAAACTGGCTATCCATATGCAGAAAATAGAAACTGGATCCCTTCCTCACACCTCATACAAAAATTTACTCAAGATGTATTAAAGACTTAACTATAAAACCCGAAACTATAAAAACCCTAGAAGAAAATTGAGGCATTACCGTTCAGGACATAGGCATGGGCAAAGATTTCACGATGAAATGGCCAAAAGCAATTACAACAAAAGCAAAAATTTACAAATGGGATCTAATTAAACTAAAGAGCTTTTCACAGCAAAAGAAACTATCATCAGAGTGAACAGACAACCTACAGAGTGGAGAAAATTTTTGCAACCCATCTGACAAAGGTCTAATATCCAGAATCTACAAGGAACACAGACAAATTTACAAGAATAAAAAAAAAAACCTCATTAAAAAGTAGGCAAAAGACATGATCAGACACTTCTCAAAATAAGATATTCATGCAGCCAACAAACATATGAAAAAATACTCAAAATCATTAATCATCAGAGAAATGCAAATTAAAACCACAATGAGATACCATCTCACACCAGTGAGAGTGGAGATTATTAAAAAATCAAGAAACAACAGATGTGGGTGAGGTTGCAGAGAAATAAGGACACCTTTACACTGTTGGTGGGAATGTAAATTAGTTCAACCATTGTGGAAGACAGTGTAGTGATTCCTTAAAGATCTAGAGCCAGAAATGCCATTTGGTCCAGCAATCCCATTACTGGGTATACACCCAAAGGAATATAAATCATTCTATTACAAAGATATATGCACCTCTATGTTCATTGCAGCACTATTCACAATAGCAAAGACATGGAATCAACCCAAATACCCACCAACGATAGACTAGATAAAGAAAATGTGGTATGTATACACCATGGAATACTATGCAGCCATAAAAAAGGAATGAGATAATGTCCTTTGCAGGGACATAGATGAAACTAGAAGCCATTATCCTCAGCCAACTAACACAGAACAGAAAACCAGGCACCACATGTTCTCACTTACAAGTGGGAGCTGAACAATGAGAACACATGGACACAGGGAGGGGAACAACACCACTGGGGCCTGTCAGGGGGTGAGGTGGGGGAAGGGAGAGCATTAAGAAAAATAGCTAATGCATGCTGGGCTTAATACCTAGGTGATGGGTTGATAGGTACAGCAAACCACCATGGCACACATTTACCTGTATAACAAACCTGCACATCCTGCACATGTACCCCAGAACTGAAAATAATTAAAAGGAAAAAAAGAAAAGGTAAGCCACAAACTGAACAGAAATATTTTCAATACATATATCTGACAAAGCGTCCAGACTATACAAATAACTTTTACAACCTAATAAGATGATTTTAAAATGGGTTAAATATTTGAAGATACTTCACAAAATAAGATTTACTGATGGCCAAAATTGCATGAAAAGATCCTCATCATTGTTAGTCATCAGGAAATACAAATATAAACCATAATGAAGTATCACTATATATCCAAAACAACAGCTTAAAGAAGTACTGGCAACACCAATATTGACAAGGATGTGGAGCAACAAGAGACCATACGCATTGTTAGTAGGAATGTAAAAATGGTACAACCAGGCAAACAGTTTGGCAGTTGCTTATCAAGTTAAATGTACACTTATCCATTGATACAGCAATTCCATTCCTTAGTATTTACCCAAGAGAAACGATAATGTATGTACACATAAAGACCTGTATGTGAATGGGAATGTTTATAGCATTCAGAATAGCTAAAAACCAGAAATAACTTGAATTCTCATCAACAGGTAAAATGGCCAGGCGCAGTGGCTCACGCCTGTAATCCCAACACTTTGGGAGGCCGAGGCGGGCGGATCACGATGTCAAGAGATGGAGAACATCCTGGCTAACATGGTGAAACCCCAACTCTACTAAAAATACAAAAAAAAATAGCTGGGCGTGGTGGCGTGCGCCTGTAGTCCCAACTACTTGGGAGGCTGAGGCAGGAGAATTGCTTGAACCCGGGAGGCGGAGGTTGCAGTGAGCCAAGGTCGCGCCACTGCACTCCAGCCTGGCGCCTGGCGATGAAATAAGACTCTGTCTTAAAAAAAAAAAAAAAACAGGTAAAATAAATTGTGTTTTTCCATATAATGGAATATTGCTCCACAATAGAAATCGCTGAATTACTGATCACACAACAGCATGGATGCATCTCAAAAAGCATTGTACTGCATGAAACTAAAAGCCAGGCACAAAAGAGTACATAGTATATGATTCCATTTATATAAAATTCTAAGAAGACGAAACTATAACAGTGAAAAACAGATCCATGGTTGCATGGGCTGGTTGGGGGCTTGGGATATTGACTTGCCAAGTGGCATAAAGGCATTTTGGAGGGGTGGTGATTGTGGCAGTGGTTACTTGAGTATATGCATTTGTCAAACCTTACCAAACTATACACTTAAAATCAGTGCCTTTTATATGTAAATTATTTCTTGATAAAGCTAATTTTAAAATTATACATATATATATAATATGTAGCATATACTTAAAGGTTCAGTAAGACACATTCAAAAGTATAGAACAGTAATATTTCAAAGGTGATGCTAAAAATATTTAACAATGGGAAGCACAAGCATTGACCAATCAGAACAACAGGTAGGTTTGAACAGTTTGTACAGCTAACCCATATGAATGAGATGAGTATTAGCCCAGAAAAACAAGAGCTATCAATGAGTGGTAGGTAGACGTCCTTTTCCTTCCTTTTGCTTATCTGTATTTCTTAATATTCTGTAACAATCACGTACTTTAAAATCTAAGAACAAAATCTATTTTTAATTAAAAAGAAGAAAAATGGTACCCTGCTGATAATCACATTTTATACTGTTATAAAATTCTAATGAATCTAAAAACCCTAATGGAACTTTTAAATAATAGATATGAGAGATGGTATACTAAAACAGCATTGAATTAGAAGGTAAAAATGGATAATACTATAAAAATATTTTCTGTCTACGCCAAAGAAAATAGTGAGACATATTTTTAAATTATTTTACCAGTTTAATATTTTAAAATGTCCTCCCTTTGCTCCTATCCCAACTAGATGTCCATATAATTAATTATGTTTAAGAGAGAGATCATTTATTCAAATTGTCCAGGTTCTGAAATGCCATACTGCTCAAAATGCATTATATAGTATGTTCTGATGGGTGTCCTGGTCTAGGTCAAACTTCAGAATCTGTCTGAGAAAGTCAGGAAATCAAATGATAATTATCAACCCTGGATAAATTTTTATAGCCAAATTACAGCCCATGACAAGCAGAGTTGTTGCTTTCTCTTCCTAGCAAGACTACTACTGTCTCTATGGCTCATCACAGCAACGAACCTTTGCTCCGAGCAATTCCTCAGAGGTAAGAACAATAAAAACCTGGCTATAGGAATAGTCGCCGAGAAGCTATGATCAGCAAATAATGACCAAGGAGCCCCCTTCATCATGTTTCTCTCTATTAACAGAGAAACTGCACCAGCTTCCCCTCAGCCCAGTCGGGAGTCAATGGATGGTTTAGCAACAGGACTCCTTTCTCAAACTCTGAAAACCCCAGAGTAAAATTATGCTACTGTACAGTCTCCTAATGTTGCTTTACAATTGCAGCTCAAATTTGTGATTTTAAAAGCACCGCAGCCTACTGTGAGTTCACAGTTATCTTTAATGATGTGCAAATCTCGGTGTTTTTTAACAGCTCATTTTTGTGCAGCGGCTACTGTGGTAACACCTGCGCCTAAATAGTTATTGCTTATAATACCCTGGGCTGTCAGGACGTGCAGTAAATGAGAGACAGTGCGTATCTTTCACCTTTTCCAGCCTAATTCGCTCACTCCTCCTCCATTTGAACACAAGCATACTGAGTCTGATGGAGCTGCTATGTCAGCTCCCAAAGCCCCCTTCCCCCTTGACTTATAGGACATCTGTCATCAGCAGCTGCTGATCACCCTGCTCTGTTACATGGAAAGACACAGGAAGAAGATGGCAGCCAGAAACCACCAGGGTCTTTCCCTCCTGTGAACAGAGGAAGACTGAACGCTCTGACTTTGAAGATGGAATATCGACTTGTTCCCAGATGACAACTATTAAGAAAAAGATACAGAAGTTTCCATGAGGCATGCAACGTGGCATTTCTACAAGATGTTCTATTTATATCACATTACTAAATCCAGCTTCATGTTATTGGCATTCACCCCTTAAATGAGGATTAGAAGCACCTTTACAGTTGACAAGTATTATGTAACAACTTTTCTTCTCTAATTCCAAATTACTTGCTTATCTCTTATGTAATAGTAATAATGGCAGATGTTTACTGAACAACACTACGCACCCGACATTGTTCTAAGCTTACATACATTAACACATTTAATCCTCAAAACAACCTGTTGTTATGATGAGTCAGGATTTGAACCCAGAATCTGTCTCCAAAGTCTTTGCCATACTGAGATAGATCAAAGATCAGACTCCCTTCCCCTAAAGAAGTGAATCTCTCATGAAGCCATCCAAGGACTCAGAATAAAGTGGGCTATGACTATGCTTCAAAATGTCTCAGGATAGACAGGAAAATCTCCAGGGTTATATGTGTGTCATAACTGCCTTACCTTACCTGCAAAAGTCTTTTGTCTAACCAGAGTATGGTGCACTCTGATCGAAGATGTCATCAGTGATTTTCAAAAATGGAAATGGCCTCATTGTGACTTTTTAGGTTTAAAATGCTCTTGGTAAATTCTCTAGGGTACAGTCCCACATGGTGCCCCAAGAGCTGATGATCACACCTCTTCAAAACATTATCAGCTACACTGGAAGCTGCCTTCCATCTGTAAGCATTCTCTCACCGGGCCCATTTAAGAGAAGCAGAGGATGCCACTGCCCAACTCATTTCCCCGGAGCCCTTAACCACTTTCACCTCCAACAGTCAGCGCCTGCGGTCTCTGTCTGAGGGCTGCCACCAAGCTGCCAAAGCCTGTTTTGCCTGCTGGCAGATAACCAGAGAGGTCCCTCCAGAGCAGTCCTTGGCCAATGACAGGCACCATAGAAGATATACCTCAGCCCCTGACTCCTTCTAGAGACAACTCTGAGATGTGATTACGTTGTCTCCAGAGCTCTCCTGCAAGATGGAGCCAAAGTCTCCCATCAGGGAACTGGACTTAATGTTGCACCCTTCTCGGCCTCCTTCCCTTCCCTGTCTTACTTACCATCCTCTTACCATCCTCTTATGGGTTTCCTGGGATCGCTTCATAATAAATCACTTTCATTGACACCAGCGTCCTTGGTTTGCTTCTAGAGAACCTCATCTAAGAGTGGAGACTGGCACATAGTGAACTGAGGGTGATGCAGGACATCCAGAAGGTCGCTCCGAAGTCCCACCTCTGTATACAGTCTAAAGAAACATCACGGGTCATTAACACTCCTGTTCTGTGCAAGGGAAATCTTGGTCCCTTGGCACAAATGGATGGATTGTTATGATCCCATTAACACTGTGCTTGTTCATCTCTGAGCTACTCCTCAAAATTTTTTTTAAATCACAGAGGTCAAGTTATTGTGAGAGAGATGGCCAAAGTGTTCTCACCCAATATAACTGAATGCAACCTCTCAATGGGGAAACTTTGAATGGATGTCCCAATAATTGTGGCTTCAACAACAAAAAAATCACAATGGATTCAATGGCTCAAAACGCTGGCAGCCTAGGAGCCAAACAGATGCCTGTGCTAAATAACTGTGTTCTCAAGTCTAGAGGGAGGATAGAGGCCTGGAAAGGAAAGAAGACCAGCCCAAATCTCTCATTTCATGGTCTTGGTTCCTGTGAATCAAATGCTCATGTTAAACATTTCCCACAGTAGTTTTAAACTTTAATTACATACACTACCAAAGCAAATATCAAAATCTCTACAAAGGTTCTTTTTTATTTTTTATGATAAAGTATTTATTAGTGTGTCTCTTTGGAACAGATTTTCCTACTCCAGGCCTGAAAATTCCACATAGAAATCATTCTCAAAACACTTTTTAAATTCTTGAGAGTTTGTTCTTCTTTCTCATCTCATGCAATGACTTGTTAATGGGGAATAATTAAAATAGATTCTTGTTAATAAGGTGGGAGGGGATGCATTGCATTTTAAAAATACTTTTAAATATAAAATCTTCAAGTACGCCAATGTCTATAATAGAGAAATTAAGGTCTAGTACATTTCAATCAATGGGGTAACAACAAAAGATCTGCTTCATGCAATAGGCCAGCCTAACTGAATGGAGAGAATTACAATCTGTTAATATCAGTGTGGACCAGGCAAAACACCATCCCTCTTACATGTAAGTGACTATGACAGTTCTGCACTTCTTTCCATCCCGGATTCTGGGCACCCAATTCTATTATCCAAGGAGCTTGAGATTCCCCCAAAATGTTCCCAGAGCAGATTTCATGAGTTGTTCAACTGGACCCAGCCAGCAGCTTCAGGTTAGAATTTCACCTTGGTTGACGTGAGAGGAAATCCACCCCCAGTAAAACCAGGGCCATCTGGTTTGGCGATTAAGAGGGTGTCCTCCGTGGGTGCTTTGTTCTTGTTTCTGTAAGAGAAGAGGCGAAAGTTAGCTTCCTTAACATCCTTTTTGTCTGAGTTTGATGTTTGATGATCCTAGGGTGTGTCAGCCACTGAAAACTACTTTGATTACAGCTTCTAGTTTTAGCCAACGTAGTTGTTTAAATCTAATTAGGTGTTCACCAATAAAACAAAAAATTAGGGCAAGACAATTTAAATGCAAAATATGCTCTCCTAATGTTTATTTAAATATGAACAGAAGACCTCATTATAACTCAAACACTGTATATTTGGTGACTTCGGACTTGTAATCATCTTCCTGTTATATAAAACATTTGTTTAGCACTGAAGATCAGTCAGAAGAATCTTTTTCTTGGCTCATTTATAATGACTAATTCATCATTTATCAACTTTTATATTCTAAAGTTCTGGTAGAAACTTATAAATATTTACTACACACAAGGTATCTTCATCAAACTTGGATATTTATAAAACACAAATCTTCCTGTAACCCTAGACAAGCAACCATTATTAGTAGAAATAGTTTAAGATACAAGAAAAGCTGAGGAAGGTAAATAAGATAGTATTTTTGGCAACAAATGAAGGGAATTCTGCCCTAAAATCCACAATGTATCTTCTTACATAGATGTCCTTTAAATACACACACACACACACACACACACACACACACACACACTCATATTCAGGCTTACTACAGAAGTAACCTAGAGCTACATAAGTTATCTATCATACACTTAGGGGTCTTAGAGAAAACAGCTTTGGAATCACTGTTAAACAATAAAAATCACGCAAACTGCTAAGACTAAAATCAATTAGATTGGACAATTATGAATGACTTACCCTACGGGAACAAACTGTCTTCTAGAAAAGAATCTGACTGGTACTGCAGTCTATAGATCAGCCTGGGGATTTGGGGTAGGGTAGTCAGGGGCAGGGGCAGGCGCAGGTCGTGATCACAGTGTGATCAGAGGGGTGTTTAAGAAAAACAAAAGAAGGTAAAAAGGCACCAAATGATATGAGTTGCTATTTTGTAAAGGCGTATGTGGAGAGAACATCCACAGAGATTATTCTAAATTATTCCACTGGGAGAGAACCTGTAGAGGATTGGTAATCAACCCATCTGTCTCTTAGCAGAATTGATTTCATTATTGTGAAAAACCATTCTCCATAAATAGGACAAAAGCTTTAGCCTTGAGTGGATCCAGCAAAGCAGATCCTTTCCTGTACTTTGGCAACTTGTCTTGCTCTTGACTGGCGTTAGAGGCAAACAGCACTCCCCCTCCCCCTGCCCTCTCTTGCCTTGAATAACCTGAATTTTCTTTTTCTGAAGAAGCTTAAGCTTAATGCTTCTGGCTTGGTCTAAGCTGACTAATGGGAATACTGTCTCCTTTATATTATCTTTTTAATGTATTGATAGACCATTATAATGACTCCCTCAGCCTTCTTCCTTCCAGTCTATACCATCTCAGCACTTTTGTTCTTGCCTCTTTATATTTTTTTCTTCAGCATCTTTTTTGTTATTCTCCTATGAACTAATCTTTGTCTACCAGTTTATGGATCCCCAAGGAGATGGAACCACCAATGGAACCCTAACTAGGTCAGAGTGGCTACTAGTAATAAGCGTGTAAGGACAAGAAGAGAACAGGTAAAGGCAAAGATTCTAGAGCTTTCTAGAACTTTCTAGTACTGCCCAGTTGCACTTTCTGTTATACCCAGGCACTAGCCACATGTGGCTATTAAGCACTTGAAATGTGACTAGTGAAACTGAGCAAGTGATTTCACTGTAATTTGTTTACCTTTAAATGGCCGCAAGTGGTGCATGGCTGGGCAGCCCAGTGACAGTGGATGGGCCCATCGAGAAGGGCTGAACCAATATCCAGGCAGCTCATGCTCTCTGTGTCCATCAAACTTTGGGGCAGGAGAGGGAGCAAGATTGGCAGGCAGTAATGTCAAAGAAAACTAGGCCAAATCCCAGGGTCAAGGCAAGAAAATTAATCATCTCTAGAAAGATAATAAACAGCCATGCTAGCTGTTTGTTACAGTGTAAACTAGACCACTGGTCTCCAAATGGAGTGTATGAACTTTAGAAAATGAATGAGATGATCCACTGTGGGTAGAAAGAAGATATTAGACATTCTATTGATACTTTTTTCTTTAAAAATTAAAAAGTATGCCTTACTAAGAGTTACAAACTGACAGTGGTATCTGCATATAATTTATAAATTAAAATATATTGCAGGTAAATCTAAAACTATTTTGAAATTTAAAAATTATGTAAAAGATATATGCATAATATAAATAATATAAAAAATTATTTAAAAGATATATGCATATATATGAGGGAAGCTGCAAGTTTTAAAATGTTTTACTGGCAGGGCACGGTGACTCATGCCTGTAATCCCAGCACTTTGGGAGGCAAGGGCTGGCAGATCACTTGAGGCCAGGAGTTCAAGACCAGCCTGGCCAATATGACAAAACCCTATCTCTACTAAAAATACCAAAAAAATAAAAATAAAAAATTAGCTGGGCATGCTTGTGATCCCAGCTACTTGGGAGGCTGAGACTTAAAAATTGCTTGGCCCCTGGAGACAGAGTGAGCCAAGATGGAGCCACTGCACTCCAGCCTGGGTGACACAGTCAGACTATCTCAAAATAAACAAAAAGTTTTACTGATAAGAGTGTACAATCAAAAAGCTTAAAGACCACTGAGTTAGACACCTGCCTCATGTGGAAATTAACCATGCTGACATTTTATGAGCACAACCTTGATATCCTAAAAGAAAAATACAGTTTTTCCACTCCAGCATTCATTTAATTTACATTTTTAATATTAGTAGTTCACTGTTCACGAAAATCACCTAAGGAGCTTATTAAATTGCAGGTTCCCAGAGCCTGCTGAATCCAAATATCTGGAAATATGGCCTGGTAACCTGCATGTTTAATAAATCTCACTAGTGATTCTGAATCAGACAGATAGTTGCTAGACTGACACATTAAGACGGACGTATCTACATTATAGCAGTATTTTACTCTACCACGGAACTGGCACCTAAATGTGGAACGGGGGAGTATTCTGATTTACAAGAAGGGCAGATTTTTGCTGGCAAATGAATTTGCATCCAGTTACTTTATATAACTTTGCTACTAACGAATCATAGGCAAATGTACTCAAGCCATATTTCACCATGTCCCTGAAATGTCCATGTGGATAAATACCAAGCATGACTTTCAGCCCATAATGTGAGTCACTACAAAATTAACTGGATGATTTTGGCAATGTCGTGCAGCCTCACCAAGTTTCAAACCTAGTTCGTTTCAAACCTGATTCATTTGGGCCCCTATTCTCACCCTGGGATCAGGCAAATGATACTAACAATGTGAAGAGAACTTTTGTTTTTCAATATGGGAGCATCCTGAAACCCAAAATGTTAACCTCACTTCTGCATTATCATCTCCTAGAAGAATAGGTCACATCAACCCTCCACAGAAGATGCTGAAGTCAGTCACTAGATATAGAAGATGGTTCAGAAATAGTAACCATCCAAAAACCCAGGCATGCAGGGCACTGTGGCTCACCCTGTAATCTCAACTCTTTGGGAGGCTGAGGCAGGAGGACTGTTTGAGGCCAAGAGCTCAAGACCAACCTGGGCAACATAGCAAGACCCTGTCACTACAAAAACAATTCAAAAATAAGTAAATAAATAAAACATAGGTGAACTGCTAGTAGTTGTAGTGGTACAGGGGCATCATTAGAAAGAACAGCTTTTTTTTTTTTTTTTTTTTTTTGAGACGGAGTTTCGCTCTTGTTACCCAGGCTGGAGTGCAATGGCGCGATCTCGGCTCACCGCAACCTCCGCCTCCTGGGTTCAGGCAATTCTCCTGCCTCAGCCTCCTGAGTAGCTGGGACTACAGGCATGCGCCACCATGCCCAGCTGATTTTTTTTTTGTATTTTTAGTAGAGACGGGGTTTCACCATGTTGACCAGGATGGTCTCGATCTCTTGACCTTGTGATCCACCCGCCTCGGCCTCCCAAAGTGCTGGGATTACAGGCTTGAGCCACCGCGCCCGGCAAAGAACAGCTTTACTAAGCCCCAGTCCCTTAGCAAAAGCACATGTGGTTTTAAATGTGAATATGCTATACAGGGCTGATTTTGAACATCATTTGCAAACATCGTTATGACATTATTATCTCCAAACCATAGACCAGTGTGGGGGGAAGAGTTGTATTACATTTCCTCTGCTCCATGGCAGATCCACCAATGAGCAGATACTAGTGGATCCCTGTTAGGATCCCAAGGAGGGGACTCAATATCAGATGAGATATTGATCTTGCTCTGATACAAACTTAGGGACCTGTAGAATGTCATTTGTTTACCCTGTGACTTAGTTGACCCCAGTGAAACTTGCAACTCTGTGACTGTTTAGAAAATATTTTCTTATGTGCAAATAATCGGCACAACAAAATTAGGACGTTTAGCTAATTCTTACATTTTAAGTTGTTCTTTACGTTTCTGAGCGAGATATTTCTTCTTTAAATTCTGGAGTTCAATGGTAAGTCTCTCCACCTCATGTTTATATTCTTTGCTCTGTACTTCATACATATTCAGTTCTGAAGACAAAACCTAACATGGCAAATAAAGCAGCATTAACAAAAGATACAATATCCTTTTCTGAGAAATCTTTTAATCTCCCACCATTTACTGCAGTGGAGCTCAAGGTGCAAAACAATGGTCAAGTTTCACAATTAATCTGCATGCTACCACCAGCTCAGGGTCCACATCTGAGTAGAAACCTGGCTGACAGCTGAAGATGCATCATCAGGTTGCCACTTAAAATAAAATATCATTCCCCTGCTTAAAAGGAGAACTATTAGACAACATTCGAACAGGCTCACAGATGAATGATCTAATGTGCTTCAAGGAATATTATGAATAGAGACAGAAAAACTCCCCGACACACAATCTAAAATTGCTTTGAAAGCCTTTGAAAAAAAAAAAAGAAAGAAAGAAAGTATTCAAGAAAAACATCACTAGAGAGTGTGATTCATCTGAGGATTATGAAAAAATTATTCTGAAATCATCCTGCCATCACTGCTAACTAAGCATTCAATTTATGTGTTTTCCAAGGTTGTGGTGCTGCTGACTGCCTATCACCTCTTGACTGTGTTCTTTGGGACTCTTCAAAGCCTGACTATCTGCTTCCTTCCATTGCTGTGTTCAGTGGCTGCTGCTGGTCTCCAGCTGGACAAGAAGAGTGGGAATTCACTCATCTGCATAGGATATAGCACATGCCAAAGCTGGGGTGTGCTGCTCACCAAACTGAAAAGAGCAAGGGAAGGCTATTGTTCTAACAGGCATGCAATAGGCTGGATTTATTTTTCCTCTTGCTCGCTATTTTAAAGATTTGCATAAAAGGGAGATCTTAGCCTTCTTAGTGTTCATCTGATTCTGATCTCTTTCTTCTTCACTGCTGTGAAAATGATTCTGACTATGCTATCATAAGCTAAAGAATGTAATTTTCATGCTGGAAAAAAAAAAAACACCTGTCTCAATAGTTAAATTCTTAGAAACAAAGACCCTGTTTCTAAACAATGAATGTGGAATTTCCTAAAAGAGTAGATAAGTATCAAGGACAAACTGGCAGACATGCTCAGTGCCACCCACCTCTAAACCTCTTCATTAGGGGTCACATTTCATTCTAGCAAAAAATTTGGATTTCCTGAGAAAAAGGGTTAAAATCACAAAAGGCTCCTGTGAGCCTTTGAAGGCAACCGGGAGCTCTGTGTGAATCAGACAGATCTGTGCTTTTCTAATCTATATCTACCTCTGAGAAAACAAGAAAATAATTTGTTTTGTTTAAAATATTCAATTGTTTAAAGAAACAATCAAAATATTATGCCTTATGCAAAACTCAAATTATGTCAGGATACTCATGTGAAATGAACATTCACAGTGACAAATTGAAAATTAATGCTCTAGTTAGACTTGTTTCATCTGCCCTTTTAAAATAAAAGGATGCAGTTTTACAATGTTCTATTTTTGAAGGGGTTAGTGCTATATTAGTAGGGTGGTATATATTTTACCCCAGGCAGAAAGTCAACGATTATTACCCTCGTTAGGTAGGAAGTACCAGAATTCAACTGGCACATGCTTCATCCTGTGGCTGTGTGTGTAAAACTTCCCCGACATGCCAAGAATATCTAAGTACTCGCTTAGGAGGTAAAGCTCAAAATATAGTGTGAACATGCACAGGTTTTGAGAAAACTTTTAAAAGGCACATATAAAAGTAAAACACTCCATATCTCTGCAACTGAAGTTCTTATGTGACTTAGAAGGATATCATGCTATCAGAAAATCTTGCCTGATTTTATTTCCCTTTCATGGTTACGTATTTGACAGCCGGTCAGGAAGCAAGGCCCTCAGGGCCGGGCAGTGGCTGGACTTCTGTGTATGTTTATTTCAGACGGGATGGACTAGCAGGGACCCACTGTGGCACAGCGGTCTGCTTCAGTTGGGCAATGGTGTTAAAATATTTCCTTTGCTCCTCCCTGCCCTTCAAGGACTCTAATAAATCATCTTGAGATCGGCCGTACAAACCCTGTCCCCCACATTTCCATTTCGTTGCCAACATCTTTTCCTCTCTTGCTCACCTGCCTCTTTCTGGAAATGGATAAAGGTGCTGCCTAATAGTCCAAGAAAAGATGGGTAGCTCTGAGGTCTGCTGGCTCGTCTTAGACTAGAGCTCTAAGAAAGCAGACCTGGGAGGATTGTGGCATTTGAGAGACTCGCTCATTGTATGGAGGCAGTGGACTTGTCCAGATGTGCTCCCCAGAGTGTGACTGCCCTGAGACCAGAAAGGGACAGTGGCTACTGCTTACTTTCAGCTGCTTTTTCTTGTCATACAGCGTACGTCGGTAGAGCTTCAGCTGTTCCGCAGCCTCAGGTCCAGGCTGACGGGCCAAGACGTGCTTTAGTTCCACGTAGAGTTTCTCCTTTTCCTGGTAGAGAGCAGAACCAGGAGTAGAGATAAACACCTCCATTAAAACAAGGAAAATGCCTTTCACTGTATAGCCAGCACAATTTGGGAGCAGCTCAAGCTGCTTCACAGCTCTACAGTGATCACATTCTCTTACAGATTCATTCTGTCATGCACTGAAACAATCCTTATGAAGGGCCAGGGATGTGCCCAACATTTGGATACAAGTAATAGGACAATGAGTAAGAGAAAGTTCCTCTCTACCTGAACATGAGATCACAGGACTGGGAGACAAGGGCAAGGATAGAAGATCTTGCCAGAAAAAGGAGGGAGTGGCTGACTCTGGTTAGAAGAAGGAAGTCAAAAGGAGAGTTTTTCAAGAAATATTATAGCTGGGTGCAGTGGCTCATGCCTGTGACCCCAGCACTTTGGGAAACTGAGGCAGGAGGGTCGCTTGAGGCCAGGAGTTCAAGACCAACCTGGGCAATATAGTGAGACTCTGGCTCTATTAAAAAATAATAATAATACAAAAATTAGCCAGGCATGGTGGTGCATGCCTGTAGTCCCAGCTAGTTGGGAGGCTGAGGTGAGAAGATCATTTGAGTTTGAGGGAGCAATGAGCTATGCACCCCTGCACTCTAGACTCCACCTAAAAAGAAAAAAAAAGAAAGAAATATGATGGCATGGGAAGAAAAGAAATGTGAAAACAGTTTGAGGGAACAGGTAAATATTCAGGAAAACTCGGGTATGCATATTTGTAGAACTAAAAGAAAGAATTTTCTAGAAACCCTAAGCAAATGATAATTCTGTAACTTTATTTTAACAATAAACAATGTGAAATCCCCATTTGAATCCTAGAGTTTAATTGCTTGCAAAGTGTTTTCAGATCCTTGAACTAAATAAATTACATACAAGCAAAGATTTATTTCTCAAGCACCTCAGTTCTAGATTTCCATATCACTAAACTGCAATAATTTGAAAAAACACTGATAAAGACTAGTCTGTCTACTCATTAGTCTCTGTATGCATTTATTTTCTTAAGATAATTGTGTTAAGGACAAACCCTCTCATTAAATAAATCTCAGTCAAATGGATATTAATTTTTGCCTATAGCTAAGTATTCTTAGCATTGTTATCAAATCTGTTTTTAGCAGCGAATATAAAAGTTATTTTTTTACAAAAGGGTGAAAGAAAAATCATTAACTAGTCATTGTTACCATTTGTTTTGGTTTCTCCTTTTCCCTGGCCAAATTATAGAAACTTCATTACAAAAACATAGCTTTACTTATAGAAGAGTATATTCAACTTAAAAATTAGTTGGATGGAATAAGCTTTGGGAAAAACACATATGAAAACAATACTCACCATTTTAGAAATAATTGTAGAAATGACAAGGAAATCCAAAACCCGTGCAAAAGAAAAGAACTTGAACAAATCGAATTACAAAGTGATGATTTTCCCTTGCTGTACAACACCTCCTGTCACACCTTACAATGTAATCTTCACAGTAAATGGATGTAGCAAGCAATGAGAAAGATATCAGGAGGTGAGTTTATTTTCTATAGACACTTAACACCTGCTCTGTTGGGAAAATAACATTTCTGACAAGGCTTCAAGATTCAATTTGGAGAGGGTAATAAATATGTGGAGAAGCCCATGAAACAGTTTTGTCCATTTTTTCAGTTCACCTTTCTCTATACCAGAATAGAGATAGACTTGCAAAGGAAAGAACCTCACAATGACAGAGAGAAAACAATCTGGTTTGGGATATAATAATGTCTTCAACTCAAAAGATCATCTTACTCCAAGCATCTTGAAATGTTTCACAGGTGTAATTCTCTTCAATTACTCTTGGTAGGTTGGGAGGAGAGAGACACAGAGAAGAAAGTTTGGAAGAAGCAAAATACTGTCACCTCACCACATAGGTGAGAATCTCGACATCAGCAGGAATTAATGGTGCCTCCAAAGTCCATTGGCAAGTCAAAAATCTAGTAATGATATACCCCCAAGAATCGTCTTTCCTGTGCAAAACTTCCCCTGGGGCTCAAAGACATGGCATCACCCTGAAAATATTTGGACCAAATTGAGCTACAAAAGTCCAACTACGTGATATCATAGATAGAAGAATCAAGCCAAAAGGTGGAATCAGGTTCAAAGCCACGTTAGAGTAATGACAGTAAGAGCATGACTCACCTCCTCCATCTCCCCATCTACACCATCTGAGTGAGCCCTGCCATGTCCTCTAATAGAAAGCACAGTCTTCTGACACAGAGTGAATGATATTACCATTTATCCTGTCTTCTTCATCACTACCAGTAATTTTTTCTTTCCTTTTTCTCTTTTTCTTTTTTCTTTTTTTTTTTTTTTTTGAGACAGGGTCTCACTCTGTCACCCAGGCTGGAGTACAGTGGTGCAATCATGGCTCACTGCAGCCTGGACTCAACCTCGACCTCCCTGCACTCAAGCAATCCTCTCACCTTAGCCTCCCTAGTAGTTGGGACTACAGGCAGGCACCACCATGCTTGGCTAAATTTTACACCTTTTGTAGAGGCGGGGTCTCACTATGTTTCCCAGGCTTGTCTCCAGCTCCTGGGCTCATTTTATCCACCAGCCTCAGCCTCCCAAAGTGCTGTGATTACAGCTATGAGCCACCACATTGAGCCCAGTATTTCTTTCTAGGCTGTAACCTTAATTGAAATGGATTTATTCTAAAGAATAGCTGAGCAACTGAACAGTGAGAGCCCACAGGTATGGAGAAAAGTGAAGAAACTGAATTACCACTAAAACTGTCTGGGTAGTCAAAGTCAAAAAGTTCTTAGAATTAAATAACCCAGGGCAAGTGAGGCCTGTGTGTTCCTGGTAGGTAGAAGAAATACCGAATCAAACTTCAGGGACTAAGATAGTGGCACACATGCAGAGCAGAGACAAAGGGAAGGTGGGCAGCGGTTGGAATGAATACTGCGCGGCTTCACTGTGCATGAATTTGGGTCAGTGCTTACAGTGGAAAACCTGTCTGATAAAGCAAAGTCTGGTCAGCATTAGCATTCTAGCCTTGTGTATCATACAAATTCCTATTTTGAGAGAACGTACTAGTAATTTAGATAAATATGAAATGTTTGATGGATTGAAGGTCTTAAGTACGATTGTCTTCCAATTTATTTTTCTCGTAACCCTCTACAAGGGCCAACCAAGCTCTTCAAACATTGTGCAATGGTGTGTATAATAACCCCATTTAGAGACAAAGCGTGCAATTCTATTATAAAGAGAATCTATCTTAGGCAACAGAGACTCATTAGCTGTCCAGTGTATATTGTCTCCATAAGCCAGCAGTGGCAGAACCAGCTGCCTTATAATACATATCTTGTCCTTCTTCATTAAGCCACATCCATTTCTCTTTAAATCTAGTCAATTAATTTGTCACTTGGTTAGAAGCACCATATGTCAATGAAACATCAAAAGGAAACCATAAAGAGTGTATTATTTCCCCACCAACGAAAGATTGCATCTTCAGATTGACATTTGTTTTATTCAGAGTTTGCTCATGATGCACGGCAATATTACTTGGTAGCATGCCTTACTATTTACGAACAGCTATCCTGGAATAAAGTTCAACTACTAATAGCAAAAGACTAGCTTTCTCTTTGGCTGAGCATGTCTTGAGAGCACTAACCATACTATGTCCATCCTTGAAATGATATTCTCTTCCTAGATATCCTATTCTCTCCATTGGACAGGCCATCAGAGGTGAATATGGATTCTTTTGCTGCAAAGAATCTGCCAAGTTACGCTGGGTAACAGCACATGTCATTGTCAATATCAGCTGAGTATAGTGGTAAGAAATTAATTACAGTATTAGCTTCCAATAATGCTGTTATTACATGATGGCAGTCTGTAACCTCACAATGGAAACCCGAGACATATTCTGAACAGCCTATGCAAATAAGAGTCGGTGCTACTCCAGGTACAATTCAGAGGGAGCAACTGAGTTATTCACAGGACTCCTTTCCCCACCAAGTTACAGTTTTATAATCACTGTCTGTTTATAGCTTCAGCTGAAAACAGAAGGTAGTTCACATTCAATGTGCACCTCAGCTCCCCTTCTTCCTCAGCTCGTCTACTCGAAGCAGTAACTGACTGAGAGGAACTAATTTATTCCATTTTCATCTGAATCTGTGTTTGGCAAATGCCAGTGCATTGATTCTGCTCACCCTGGAGTCATCAATTTGCTTGGGTGAGAGTTGGAAATAATCGCCTCACTCTGTGAACAAGCTGACTCAAGTGAAACAGGCAGCTTTCCTCCAGACCAAAGACGCACACTTATCTACACCTACCAGGGCAAAAGCTACCCACTCAGATGCTTGAGTGCCAGGAACTCCAAGGAAAGAGATACCATCTTGCCTTCACTCCAGCCTTACCCAGTGGATTCAAGATAATGTTGATTTTTTTTTTAATTCAATAACCACTGCTTCTGAGAGAAGCTACTCCACAGAATATACAGAAAATCTCTTTTTCAAAATGTCAACAGACATTATCATGTTACTACCAACAGTATTTTATCTTTTATAAATCCACTCTTTCTCTCCAACTGAATTATGAGCTTTTAAGGCCCAAACCATGGTGGATCTCTCTCTCTCTCTGCCCCCACCCCATAACTTGCATCCACTGTTGTGTTCTCCTCATTCTATTGAGGAAGCTCAATAATTCTGTTGATTGCAATTATATGGTCAGCAAACTATACCCATGGTACTTTACATATATACATCAATACAGGTACAGATATATTTGTGTTGAGAACTTTTACTTGAATTAAACCATTCAGTAACATCTTCCAGTTAGCAGAGCTTACATAATTCAATTTACTGAGCTGGTGCTATGAATTCCATCACTTGGAGCTATATTTTTTGATTGTGTATATTGTATATAACTCAGAAAATCACTTGAGGTACAACCTTGCCTTGATCTCTTAGTGAAATGTTTATAGAGGTCTTCTGATAGTTCAAGTCATTCTTTTAATTCATAAGACTTGCAAATACATTCAAATTAATTGGCTCTGAAAAGACTACTTGTATGTGCATGTACTTACTGATACACATAAATATATAAATGTAAGCATAACAAACTACATTCCTCAACTAAATAATGTGTTGACTTTTTAAACAGCCTCCTTAAACACAGAAATCCTAATTGCACACATAACTCTTTTCCAGAATTGAAAAAAAATGCGATACATTTTTGCCTCTTTGCTTGGTTTCAGTCCTTTTTCTATCCCTCCGCTACCATCCATAATTCTTAACAAAAGACAAAAGCCACATTTAAAATTCTAGGCAAAATTGCTTCCCTCTGTATATAAAAGCAACTCCAGAACACTGCCTAATTTATCTGGAAATGCCTGTTTTCATTAGTAGGAAAATAAATTAGAAACTCTGTAAACATATTACATTTCTATCTAGCTTTAGAAAAGGAAAAAAATAATGCCTAGTACCTTGGGGCTTTCTTGTTTATTGGCTTTATAACGAAGATGTCAGCTAAACTGAACTCTGGGCCTATCCTGTTTATGATGTCATGAAGTGGTAAAGCCCCCTGGAGAAGACAGCAAATGCTGGAATTTGGTGATGAAACAGAATTACACAGCCGAGTTCCTTATGAGCAGGGAACCAGTTAGTTACACAGTGGCTCTTGGCTTTGGATGTAGATGAGTAAGTGTTTTATGAGGCATATGAGAAATTTGCATGTGCTAATCTTCACCATTTTTGTAACAATAAGAAAAATGCTTCTGGTGCTTTCTGATGTAAGCAACACAAACTTTCTTGAGAGATCTTTTTGCAATGGATTTTATTTCCAAAATGCAAATAATGCAAATGGTACAAAGTATGTAATTCTCCAGACTAGCTTGAACATCGTTACCAAGGCTACTTTGCGCCTTACCTCGCAATTTAATGCATGTGAAGAATTTGCACATATTAAATCATGATAGTGTTGACTTTTCTTAAAGCCAGTAATAAAACAGGTACAGAGAAATTCAAGTCAACTAAGTATTTAGCAACAACTCTACGTGCATGACTGTTCTAGGTTCAAAGATCAGTAAGGTCAGCCGGGTGCAGTGGCTCACGCACACTTTGGGAGGCCAAGGCAGGCAGATCACTTGAGATCAGGTGTTTGAGACCAGCCTGGCCAACATGGCAAAATCTCATCTCTATGGAAAGTACAAAAATTAGCCAGGCATGGTGGTAGATGCCTGTAATCCCAGCTACTCAGGAGGCTAAGGCAGAGAATCACTTGAACCCAGGAGGTGGAGCTTGCAGTGAGCCAAGATCGCTCTACTGTACTCTAGCTTGGGTGAGAGAGCAAGACTCTGTCCTCCCTCACCCTGCCCACCGCAAAAAAAAAAAAAAAAAAAATTCAGTAAGGTCTAGGGTTTAGTATCCAGTTATGGAAAAACAAATAATTAAGTCATTATAAAACAAAACAGAGTCATGCCAGGTTCCCAACGAAGTGCTAGGAGTACTATGCAGTGTGTAGGTAAGTTCAAAAGTAGAGATGATATCAATTTGGTGGGCCACGGACAGGGAAATATTTCAGATGCATCTCGGTGAGAGAAGTAGTGGAAGTAATACTTGTATTTGTGGATCTGAAAAGGTCTTCACTATCAAAGGACAAATTTAATAGATAAAGCCACTTGAAGTTAATCCATTTTAAATGGTATCCATTATCTCTATGATTATTAAATTTTTAAAATTTATCTGAACACTACGGATAAATTTGTTTGGGGGAATTGGATAGTTACTGATGTACATCTGTTAAGCAGATGACAGACTGGAGTACAGTGGCACAATCACAACTCATTGCAGCCCTTTCCTCCTGGGCTCGAGCAATCCTCCTGCCTCAGCCTCCCAAAATGAAATGAAATAAAATGGTGTCCAATTTTCAAAATCAACAATAAAAGTTTCAATGAGGTTTTTTTCCTTGGAAAACCAAATACTCATAAGAAGTTTTTTGTCTTATTATTAACAAAATTTACATTTTAATTATAATAATTTCTACTTATTAGAACAAACAACCAATAAACCCCAATTAAAATGACTGGAGTTTTTTGACATAACTGACAACATTATAGTATAATATAATTTGATTTCATATATCTGACTACTACAATGCACATTTTCTTAAATTTTTATTATGTAACAATCAGACAAAAGAATATATATAGCATCTATGGCTACAAAGCATATAAAAATAAAATAAATGCTCAGGGTAAAGCCTTCACCCAACTTATGAAATAGAACATTCTCATTACTAGGAAGCTACTGTGTACCTCCTTCCCCAACCCATCCCTGTGCTTACAACCATCATCCAAGGTAAGCACCATTCTGAAACCCATTATTATAATTGCCTTGATTTTTCCATATAGTTTTATCACATATCTGTTATTTTGTTTTGCATTGTTTTGAGCTTTATAAGAATATATATCTGAGCATATCTAGTTTTCTTTGGCCTCCTTGTTTCCCTCAATATTAGGGTTCTAAGATTTCTTGAACTGTAAATGTTATGGTTATTGTGTGTTTCTGTTCACGTAGTTGATTTGATATTCCACTGGGTAAGAATTCCACAATCTCTGCATTCACCTGTCAGTGGGTATTTGGTTTGTTTCCAGGGTTTTGTTTTTATGAACATTCTTGTGCATGTTGACAAGTCCAAGTCTTTTCAGGATATGAACCTATGAGTGGAAGTGCTACATCTTACAGCTATATGAACATTCGACTTCATAAGGTAATAGAAAATTATTTTCCAAAGCGCTTTATAAAAATGCCCATTGATTTGCATACTTGCCATTGCTGAGTATTGTCAGGCATTCCTAAGCAAAGGACCCAGTTAAGTCATACCCAGGCTCCCAACCCACTGAAATTACAAGATAACATGTTGTTTTAAGCTGTGAAATTGTGGTCATTTGTAATGGAGCAATAGATAACTAATTCAGACATATTAACTTTTGCCCTTCTAGAAACAGTAAAATGGCATCTCAGTGTTATCATATATTCCATTTCCCTGCTTATAACATAAGGTTGAGGGTTTTTTCTCCCCAAGTTTATTCATTTGTGTTTCCTCTTCTGAGAAATGCCTGTTCACAGAGTATTTTTTTTTCTGATTTGTAATTATTTATATCTTCTGGATATAGAAAGACATATAAGGTTTGTGCTTTCCTTTATGACTTCTCTTCAGGAGCAGACATTCTTAATTTTAATGTAGCAAGATGTATACACATTTCTTTTATGGTTAATGTTTTTTGTATTTTATTTAAATACTCTTACCAAGTATTTTTTAAATATTTCTGTTAGCAGTAATATTTAAAAGCTTCATTAATTTCTCCCAAAGTCCCTCTTAATCCTTTGATATTTAAAACATTCTTTTTTGAAGTGCCTATACTTATATTTGTTCAATTTTCTCTTTCCACAAGATCCTAATTTAGATCACTGCTTTTGTATATGACTCCAGCATTTTTCTAATATCATAAGTTGCCTTGACTTCATGGTATCTAATATCTTTTGCAAAGTTTAGTTTTATTTTACAGTTGCCTTGCATTGTATTTGCATTACACTATTGGGTATTAATATTATTAAACAATTCTACTGAAACAGAGAGACCAATGACGTCAGGATGGGCAGGAGTGAGTCATATGATGCGGGGAGGAATGTCTGAGTAAGGAATAGTCACATAAACGCCAAGCTCATTTGTTAATATTTTTATGTTACAACAACTTTTACTTTCCTGCACAATCTCACATTTGAGAGAATTGGACTAAAAATACTGGAAAGGAGTAACAGAAGCAATAGCAGCAGCTCTCACTTTTAGAACAGGTATTATGAATATGCCAGGCATGGTGCTAAGCTCAACACATGTGTTATTCAATAACTCCTCACAACAAACCCGTGAGCTGACTGCTGTTATCCCTATCTTCCAGATGAGGAAGTTGAGGTTCAGAAGTCTCAGTGACTTGCACAAATAAAACAACTAAAAAGTGTCCGAGCCAAGATTTGAACTTATATAAAATAGAACAGCTTAATGACTGAGATTGAAATGGATATATATATATATATATACCCAGAAATGAAATACCGGAAATGACTCAGGTATGTCAAGCCTCTGGGAACCTGCAAAAGCTGCCACAGTTTATATATATATATAAACTACTCTCTCTCTCTATATATATATATTCATATTCTCCTTGCTCTTAACCACTGCACATACTACCTATAGCAGATGGAGAGTAAGAGAAGAGAACAATACAAACAAAGTCATAAAGGTGAGGAAGTGAGAGCTTAAAAGCATCCAGTAAGTCGTTCAATTTGGCTAGAGCCTGCAGCATGTGTACCGGCCTAGAAAAGAGGGCCTCTCTTTGTCCTGAATGACAGGCAGGTGAGTTTATTTTCAACATGATAGGCAGTTGGAAGCTGATATAGTTTGGATATTTGTCCCTGACCCAATCTCACATTGAAATGTAATCCCCAATATTGGAGGTGGGTCCTGGTGGGAGGTGCTTGGGTCCTGGTGGTAGATCCCTCATGACTTGGCGCTGTCCTTGCAAGAGTGAGTACTGGAGAGATTTGCTCCTGCTTTCGCTATGTACAGTGCCTATGCCCACTTCACCTTTCACTGTGAGAAAAAGCTTGCTGAGGCCTCCCCAGAAGCTGAGCAGATGCTAGCGCCATGCTTCCTGGACAGTCTACAGAACCGTGAGCCACTTAAAACTCTTTTCTTTATAAATTACCCAGTCTCGAGTATTTCTTCATAGCAATGCAAGAACAGCCTCACACAGAAGCTATTGAGGGTTTCTTGGTATATATTACTATTCTAATAATAATAATGTTATTCGATTGTATCATATATATATATATATATACACATGACTGTAATAAATTATTTATAAAACAGATCTAAAACAGAACATTTCAAAGATTGAAATTAAAATGCACATATGTATAGAAATTCTAATATTTCTTACAACACTCAGTGTTAAATGCTCTACTTTAGAGAGCTGGCTTAAGATCATAGAGAGGACCTGAATCAGAATAGTGCCTGGCGGGAGAAAAGAGGTTGGCAGCAGATGCAAGAGCATATGGAGATGGAATCACATGATTGGCAACTGACTGGAACATGGGTGGGAGGAGTCAGAAATGACTCCGGCATGTCAAGCCTCTGGGAGCCTGGAAAAGCTGCCACACCATGAATGTGCATACCCATGCCAGGGAAGGAGCTGGCTTCAGGCAGAAGATGGTAAGTTTGATTTCAAAGAGTCCACAGGGCATTCTTTTGACAAGTAAGTTTTAATAAATATGAGCCCAGAATGCAGAAGAGTCTATATAAGATATCTTGACTTTATCTACATAACGGTGATCATTGAAGCCTTAATAAATAATGAAATCCTTGAGGGTGAAAGAGGTAAGAGCAATATTCAAGAATATGCTGTGGAGAATGGTTAACATCTAGGGAATAGGAGAAAGGAAAAAAGGCCAAGAAAGAAGAGAGAAAGAACAGTCAATCAGCAAACTTCTGATTCTTCCTAAAAGATGAGAGAGGAGGCAAGTGTGTGTTTGATGGCATCAAATGTGGTTGAGGCTAAAAAGGATGAGAGTTGAAGTCAGCCTGTTGGAACTGTTTACCAACTGTCTATCCATCTGTCTGTCGGTCTGTCTGTCTGTCTATCTATTTATTTTGGAGACAGGGTCTCACTCTGTCACCCAGGCTGGAGTACAGTGGCGCAATCTCTGCTCACTACAATCTCCACCTGCCAGGTTCAAGAGATTCTTCTGTCTCAGCCTCCCAAGTAACTAGAACTACAGGCATGCACCACCATGCCCGGCTAATTTTTTTGTATTTTTGGTAGAGATGGGGTTTTGCCATGCTGGCCAAGCTGGTCTTGAACTCCTGACCTCAAATGATCTGCCTGCCTTGGCCTCCCAAAGTGCTGGAATTACAGGCATGAGCCACCATGCCTGGCCCATTTACTCATCTATTTAAACATGAATTTATTTGACCACTCATCTATTTAACTGTCTATCCATGCAACACATGCTGATGGACACATCAGGCACAATGCTACTCCGGCATTATACACTCTGGTATTATCATCGCTGTTATCATGGCTGTTCTCAGAGTTACCAGTTACCGTTTATTAGCCAACAATTATATGCCAGTTACTTTTCATAACTTGTATCTGCTCCCTATAATAAGTCTATAAATCAGTGAGTATCTTCATTTTACAGATGAGAAAACAACTTGACCCAGGTCACAAGTCCTAGAGCTATGTAGAAAACTCAATTCCAAAATACCATACTCCTTCCTAGAGACTGTGTGGTTCTCAAGGAATTTAGAGTCTAGTAGGAGAGGCAGACAAGTGACTTGACAGGATGTTGTGATGAGTGATTATTGACAGTTACAGATGACATCATGAGAATCAGAAAAGAAAGGTCCCCTGGGATTTCATCACCAATAATTGGTCTATCACTTTCCAAGTGCTTGGGGATTTCATCTCTGAAGGTCGCCTGGCTGAATCCATGAGTTTCTCTCCCTGACTCTCTAGAATCCCTGCTTCTTGGTGATTTGTTCAAGGGTGGGATGAACCAGGCTGCAAGAATGTTGGGATTCCACAGAGAGATAACCTAATGTCATGTGTCATTCAAACCCACAGTCTGTGGACCTAAAAGGGCTCATTCCATAGACCCTGTAGAAGCTGGCTAGCTTAGAAGGAGACCTGAGGCCTCCTACACTTTGCTCACTGAAGCCTGGGATCAAGAGTCAGCCTAGACAGCGAATTCTCAGCTTCCTCTCACCAACATGCCACTGAGGTAGGAAACACAAAAGAAGTTCTAGAATGATAAATAGTTCATTAGACCTATAACATAAATAATCCCCTGGGGATTAATAAGAGAAGGCAGAAGGAATCCAGTTACCCATAAAATAGTAATTATAACAATAGCTAACATTTATTTAGCACATACTATAAGCTCTGAATACCACTTTATAGACATTATCCATATAGTCCTCACACATCCACTCGATTTCACAGATGAGGAAACAGACACTGAGTGAGGCTAAGTAATTTGGCCAGGATCACACACTTACAAATTACAAAGTTAGGATTCCTACCCAGGCCAATGTAACTCCAAGCCTAGGACAGCCCACTCTTGGCTTCTTCAAATAGTTTGCAAAGCAAAGTATTTGAAGTCATCAGCCAAACCAGAGGGACAACCAAGGGAGCCAGGGTTCCAAAGAGAACAGAGCAGCCGTGTAATTGTACACTGACAATGACAGCTGCATAAGGAAAGGATCTTAAGCAAGCAACTTGTTAAAACATGCAATGCAGCAATGAAAGGCCGCTCAGTGAAATCTTGCTTACTTGGAACATTCTTTGGAAGAGTAAGCTAAATTAAAATTTGAAAACAAGAAATAAACATTCTGATGGAATTAAATACTCGAGTTGAAATAACCCCAAGTAATTTGAACTTTGTGATGAAATCCTGAAAAGCCTCCAAGCAATAATTGGACCATGACATCATGGGATGGGCTCCGAGCAGAGAGGGCTCCATCCTGGCTCTGCTCCTCTTCGTGTTCCCTATATGCCATCACCAAAAATCATTGTCACTCCCTGATCCGACTGGGTTCTCCTGACATTTCTCGCCTCGGTACTGGTCACTTATTTTTGCAGAATGTTCTTCCCCTATTTCCACCTCTACCCCTTGGCAAAGAGGTTCCCATCCTTCAAGCCTCTGATGATCAAAGTAACTTCTCTTGGGAGGCCTTTCCAATTTCCTCAAATTGACTGCATCTTTCCTGTAATGCCAGTGCCCTGGGAGGCTAAGGTAGAAGAATTTCTTAAGGCCAGCCTGGACAACATAGCAAGATCCTACAAAAAAATTTAAAATTTTAATTTAAAATTTTTAAATTTTTAAAAATTTAGAAAGCACATGCTCTGGCACATGTCTATAGTCCTAGCTACTTAGAAGGATGAGGTAGGTGGATGTCTTGAGCCCAGAAGTTCAGGGCTGCAGTGAGCTATGATTTCACCACTGCACTCCAACCTGGGTGATGGAATGAGACCCAGTCTCTAAAAAACAACAAAAAAAAATTAACTGCATCTTTAGTGTTAAAGTTAGGTTTTTAAAAATCTTGGGTTGATTTAGTCATATTCTTCATTGGTTTAGGCAAAGCCATTTTTAACCTTATGGCATAAATAACACTACAACAAACATCCTCACCACAAACATATGGACACAAAATTCTGATTTATTTTCTCTGGAATAATTCTTAAAATAAATAAATAGAAAGCAGGAGTTGCAATTTTTGCTGATAAAATAGATTTCAAAGCAATAAAGATCAAAAGAAGCAAAGAAGGATATAACATAAAGATAAAAGGATCAATGTAACAAGAAGAGCTAAAGATCCTAAACATATATGCACCCAATACAGAAATACCCAGATATATAAGACTTACAAAGAGACTTGGACCCCCACACAATAATAGCGGGAGACTTCAACATCAATATTAGATAGATCAATGAGACAGAATGTTAACATCGATATCCAGGACTTGAACTCAGATGTGGAACAAGTAGACTTAATTAACATTCATAGAACTCTCCACTTTAAATACACAAAATATACACTCTTATCAGTACTACATCACACGTATTTACAGGTTTAAATGAAATATTGGTTGGCTGCTTGTTAATTATTTTATTCCCTCATTTTTTTTTTATGTCTCTATTATTAAACACAATTACAGGCATACCCAGTTTTAGACTGCATTCTAGCCCAGGCAATAAAGCAACACCCCTGTTCTCTCTCCCTCTTCCTCTTCCTCTTTCTTCCTTTCCTGTATTCTTTTTCTTTTTTTTTTTTTTTAATTCTTTTTCTTCCTTTCAAAAAAAAAAAAAAAATTCTTAAAGTAGAATTTCTGAGTCAGAGATTTTATATTATAAAGCCTTTAATACATACTACCATATTCTCTTCTAGAAAGTTTACATCCATTTAAACTCTACCCACAGTATATAAAAGTGCCTATTGGCTGGGTGCAGTGGCTCACGTCTGTAATCCCAGCATTTTGGGAGGCTGAGGTGGGCAGATCACGGAGATTGAGACTATCCTGACCAACATAGTGAAATCCTGTCTCTACTAAAAATACAAAAATTAGCTGGGCATGGCGATGCACACCTGCAGTTCCAGCGACTTGGGAGACCGAGGCAGGAGAATTTCTTGAACTTGGAAGGTGGAGGTTTCAGTGAGCCAAGATCACTCCACTGCACTCTAGCCTGGAGACAGAGCAAGAAAGACTTCATCCCTGCCCCCCGAAAGAGTGCCTATTACAACCACATTTTATCACTGAATATCATATATCATCATTCTTTTCTTGTCCTTGCTGGTCTGATAAGCCAAAAGGAAAGATAATTATTCTTTTAATTTTTAATCTTTTGATTACTAATAAGGTTACCTTATTTTCACATATTCCCTACTGATTCGTATTTCTTCTTTTGTGAACTGTTTGCTTATTATCTCTACCAATTTATTCACTGATACCTTTTTCAAATTGATTTGTAAAAACTCTTTATATATTAAGGATAGTGAACTTTCTCTGCCATATTTATTACAAATGTTTTTCCTAGTTTTTTTCTTTCTACTTTTGAAATGCTTTTTGCTATCCTGATGTTTTCAACTTTTTGTGTAGACACAGCTATCACTCTTCTCCTTTATGATTTTGGCCTTTAGTATTATACTTCCTGTACTTCTGAATGCATACCCTAGAGAGATGCTCATGTATGTGTACAGGAAACTTGTACAGGAATGCCCCTGAAACACTTTGCAATAGTGAAAATTTGAAAGAAAAAAATCCTAAATATTCATCATCTTTAAAAAATGGCTATAGAATAGATATACAATGGCATGATTTTTATTTTGATGTGTATCAAGGACAGGTCTCAAAAACAAAACATTGAGTGTGGAAAAAAGAAGGAAATGAATAATCCATTCAGGATAATACCATGTACATAAATGTAAAGTGTACCAAATAATTTTAGACATTGTAAATGCATCCATTTTCAGTAAAAGCACAAAAATATACTGATGGAATACACATCAAACTAATGACAGTAGTTGCGTCTGGAAAAGGCAGAAAAGAAATGGGACTTTGAATTGATACAAAGAAGTTTTCACCTAATCTGAAAATCTATTCACTTCATTTTTTAAAAAAATCTATAACAGGCCACACACGGTGGCTCACGCCTGTAATCCCAGCACTTTGGGATGCCAAGTTGGGTGGATCACGGGGTCAGGAGATTGAGACCATCCTGGCCAACATGGTGAAACCCCATCTCTACGAAAAACACAAAAAAATAGCGGGGTGTGGTGGTATGCACCTATAATCCCAGCTACTCAGGAGCTGAGGCAGGAGAATCGCTTGAACCTGGGAGGCAGAGGTTGCAATGAGCCAAGATCACGCTACTGCACTCCAGCCTGGGTGATAGAGGGAGACTCCGTTTCCAAAAAAAAAAAAAAAATCTGAAACAAATGTGACAAAACATTAATATTTACTATTTTGGGTGAATAGCGACTGGTTGTGTTCTAGTAGGCTCTACTTTTCTGCATTAACGTTTTATCTGAAACTTGGGGGGGAAAAGGGAGATTTTTCCTATCCTCAAGTATATGTAGAAATATATTTATAGTTTATTCTAGAACTTTTATGATTTTTTGAAATGTAATGTATGATATGAAGTAGAACTCTAACCTAATTTTTCCAAATATAAATCCTGAAACTCTATTTCTGTGTTTCTTGTGCGTGCTTTATTATACCGTGCTATAGTTATATAGTTACTTGTTTACATGCTTTTCTCTTCCCCTAGACATTGACTTTGTCACACGTAAGAACTGTTCCTGTGTCTTTTCGGATCCCTAGAATAAGCATAAGACCTGGTACTCAGTGTTTGTCGAATGAGTGAGTGAATGAAAAGAATGAATGAATGAGCGGATGAATGATTAATGTAACTGACTAAACAACTCTCTGCCACTCCCAGTAGAGCCCTCATTCAGATTACATCAAATATACTCAGTAAATCAGAAAGAACCTAGTAGCCAAACGGGTACCCAATTAATCATGACCGCAAAATAGAACTGTGCTGATCAATATAGCAGCCACTAGCCACCTGTGGCTACCAAGCACTTGAAATGTAGTCTGAATTGATATTTGCTTTGAGTGTTAATACATGGCAGATAGTGTAAACTTAGCACAAACAAAATCACATTAATAAATGTCATTTCATGTTGAGTGATACTATTTTACATAAATGGTGCTAAGCAATGTTATTAAAATTAATTTTACCTAATTATTTTTACAGTTTTTTATTGTAGCTACTAGAAAATTCAAAATCACACATATGGCTCACATCATTTTTAATAGACAGCACTGAAATAGAGCAACAATGGTGTTTTTTAGATGCACAAATGTGTCCAGTTTCACATATGCCTAATTTGAATGCAAACCAATCATCTCTTTATATAAATAATGGTATGAAACTAGGTGAAAAAGTATGAGGTCATTACGCTGCACAGCCGACAACTTGGAAAATTAGACCTCAAGTAAATTGTTCCATGAAGCACTTAATAAAATTTCAGGGAAGTGAAAAATTGTGTATTAAGTTCTGTAATAGAAAGTAGATTTGTTTCCAAAAGAAGGCTATAGGTGAGACGGTAACGAGAAAAGCAAAACCATAAAAAAGCAACCTGTCGTTGTCAGACTCCTGGTGTTTCTGTTGCCCCGTGGACTATCACTGGATCAGCCTGTGTGATTTTAGTGGTCCTGGGGCTGCTCCCTTTTGAATGCTGTCTACTCTTGACTAGAAAGTGATGATTCTAGTATAGCCCCATTGACACTAAGACCCATGTGGTCCAGTCACAGAGAGCCATCATGGGCAAAGAGAGCAACTAACAAGTAACTTCGGGCTAACTTAAGTACATCATTCGTGTCTTTCAACTATTGTGAAGGGGATACATTATCCACATCAGTACTTAAAACCCCCCTTCCTCACCATGTGCAGCCACCCTCACATTCTCGACTTCAAAAGCTCTCGAATAGCTCCTTTCATGTGCTGCCCGTGTATCCACCCCTCACCGCTATCCTGATTATGTACCTGAAAAGCCAAGGGAATGATTCTGCAGGGGCAGACCTCTCCCTGACTGGGATGAGGGGCTGGCAGTGAAACCAGAACCCTCAGAGAAGGCAGAAGAGGAAAGGCTGTGGGAAAAAAATGAGTTTATATTTGTCCTGTCCAAGTCAGCCAAGGCCTGAAGTCTCAAATGCATAAGTGTAGTGATTCCATCCCTAGCCCAAGAGTCAACCCAGGTAGGTAGGTAGCTCAACAGATGAAAAGATCAATTTTTATACAAATATAAGTGAGGGATGGTATAAACATGTACCTTGAGTTGTTTTTTACTTAGGAGAAAGCGAAGTTGGGTGAGACCTAGCAGAATGAAAGAATTCACAAATCAGAGAGCAACAGTAATATTCAGTATCAAAGAAGAATTGAGGCTTCTCCAAATCCACATTAATTTCAGAAGTGACACTTACTAAGGGATCCTTAACAAGGAAATTTTGATAAACAAATTTGGGGGACAGGATCTGATATGCCACAGTAGACACTGGCATGCTTTGTTTGCCTTTATCTGGTTGACACATTACACGTGAAATTCCACAGCTAGTTGAATATGAATGTCATTAACTCAAGAGCTGGCTTTGAAATGCTCACGATCCATGGTGTCCCTCTCTGAATGCAGGACCATTTCTCTCACTCCTTTGCTCCCTGCCCTTGCCATCAGGACCCCACTCAACCCTCCTCCTGCACCAGCATGTTAGTCTCTGCCTGGTTTCATTGCTCTGCCTCCTCTTCCCCAACTGCAGAGTCAAAGGCTCCTGAGTGCCCCCAACAGCACCTGCCGCTCCCTCATCCCCAGCCTCTGAGTCTGCCATGCACACTCCAGCAGGACCTCTCTCCTACTGTGGGTCCAATCACTCAGCTCCCTGGCCACCCAGTGCTGCTGGAGGGCAATGCAGAACTGTACAGTGTAGAGCTGCTACAAATTCAAGCTCTGTGCCTTGATCCATTCCTTTTCTCTGCTCAGCAATTCTCATGTCCATTTCTTGTGAATACCTGGACAGTGTCTCCCCCAGCAACCTCTTCATACCTGTCTTTGGGACCCCAGTCTCACCCCCAGCACACTTGCTCAGTGGATGACCTGATCTAAACAGACAGAAGATACCTTAAGTGACCCCAACCTCCATTGTAAGACATCAGTGCTACCTAAACTCTCTCCGCCTTCCTCTCCATATCACATGAAAAGCTGGCAGCCTTCATCCTTTGTCTGGTGTGTGCATGTGAATCAACATATGCAGGCATGCACCCATGTAGGTGAAACCACACATACTATCCCCAGGCATATCCACAAACACGCATGCCTACCTTGGCCCTTGTCTCTCTTTTCTGGGCTAGCTGCTTGCACTCATGCCTGTCATCCTATCCCTCTCTCTAAAATGTTTATCAAGGATCAGAAGAGCACGTGTCACTCCATTAGACTTGGGGAGTCGGGCTGACACAAAAAAGAACAGTGGTCTTGCATGGCTTATTCTGTGTTTCTAAATTGTTTGAATCTTTTACAAGAATGTATGTGTGTTTTTACATTTTTTCCCTCCAATGTTTCAAAGTCAAATGTCTCCTGCAAGTAACCCAAGTCTGCTGTCCCCTTTGTCTCACATTTCTTTCCTTGCGGCCCTTGGCAGCCAGACTTCCACCCACAACAACTTCCCAGAACAGGACTCACAGGGCATTGGTGGGCGACTGCCCTGCGGGCACATCCTTGGTTATGCCTCTTGGCGGATGCTGACGATGATGACCTACTCCCTCCTGGAAGCTCCCTCCTCCCGTGGCCTGTGTGATACCACCCTTTCAGTTCCACTGCAAACTCAGACACAGTCCACTGTCCACTGCTAGATCCTGCAAACAACCAAATGATCTTTCCCCTTCCTCCTCCTAAAATCTAGAAGCGTAGGTTTGTCTAAGCAAGGAATACCAAGCCTCTCCACGTGCTTGCATGTGTTTGCACAGGAAATGACGTCTCCTCAAGAGCACACTACCCACACTCACACAACAGCCAGTTTCTCTACAACCCCCACTTCAAGAAAAAACCAAAGAGGACAAGGTCACGCCAAAGTTTCCATAACGCTCGATGTTGCTGAGGGAGTTTCTTCACAATCCACCTCTATATGCTCCAGCCAAGGACCACCCAGCTGGGTCCTCCCTCCTCAGCCTCCGCCTGCTCCACTGTGTGCTTCCTGGAGAAGGGGCAAAGGTAACATCCTACCTGAACAGAATTTTGAAAAATGAAGAGAGGTTTAGAGCACGGACAAGACATGGGTGCACGTTCTCTATGGAGAATTTCATTTTCAGAGACAGAAAAGAAAATCTATGTTAAAGAAACACAGTCAGGTAAATGTGAGTGTGTGTTAGAGATTAATGAGTGTGAATACCAAATGAGGCGATGTGGGTGGAAGTGCTTTGCAAAATGTAACTTGTCAGACAAATGTTAGACCCTTCCATCAACATCCATCTCACAGAGTTGCTGAAGACTGAATGAGACAATATACGTAAAATTGCTTTGTCAACTAGAAAAAAAACATTTATAAATTGTAATTATCCTGTGATATTTTTGCCTCTTGCTAGATTAAGAACCAGACCATGGCAACATTGAAGAAAATTAATATACCTGCTAATTTATTTTGAATCCACATTCTTGGAACTGCTTTTATAAACCGAGAATTCTAATTAATTTCTATCCTCTCACCTTTTTTCAGATGAATAGATTGCAATAAACTTCAAATACTATTAATAACCCAGCCAAGTCCTAGTGACTGTCAATTAGACCATCAGACTTTGGACTTAAGGCCCAAAAGTCATCTTTTGTACCTGTCCACAATAACAAAGCCAGTCAATTTTCTCTTGTGACTGTTTCAATTTCCTTCATCTCAATCTCCCTGGGCATTGTAACATCACGCTTCCCCTGCAGTGGCTTCCTGGCCATTTGTTCTGCTGTCAGCCTCTCTGATTTCTAAAACCCAGCATCATTTTCATTACTCCAACTAATTTTTTAAATAAGTGATGTTATACACAAAGCAATAAGTAAGGAAATAAAAACAAATGGAATGATTATTGGAAAGGAAGAGGAAAATAATCACTTCTTAAATGAGATATGATTATATACCTAGAAACCCCAGAAAATTAACTGAGAAGCTATTTAGTATGATAGGTTAGATACAAACAAGTATGCAAAAATCAATAGCTTTCAACATGCCAGCAATAACCAACCGGAACGCATAATGGGGTGACAACGTCTTTCTTCATAACTGCCAATCTCTATCAGAGGCACAATCTGGAAGAGTGAAATGGAACGAAAGGATTACTGGAGTCTCTAGTTTCCCTGTGATTTTTTAAAAAACATTTGCAGCCTTATGTAACATGGATTTTCTTTCCCTGTTTTGTTTTTTGTTTTGTTTTGTTTTCAGCCTCTGTTCACTAAAGTTTAAAGACTCTTGGGCCGGGCGTGGTGGCTCACGCCTATAATCACAGCACTTTGGGAGGCCGAGGCAGGTGGATCACGAGGTCAAGAGATCGAGACCATCCAATATGGCGAAACCCCATCTCTACTAAAAATACAAAAATTAGCTGGGCATGGTGGTGCGCGCCTGCAGCCCCAGCTACTCAGGAGGCTGAGGCAGGAGAATTGCTTGAACCCAGGAGGTGGAGGTTGCAGTGAGCCGAGATCCTGCCATTGCACTCCAGCCTGGGTAACAAGAGCGAAACTCCATCTCAAAAAAAAAAAACAAACAACAACAAGAAAAAGACTCTTAAGGTCCGAGCCTCAGCCTGGATAGTTGTGGGGAGTGCGGGGGGAGGAAGAGAGGATGACAGAAGCAGGGAGGAGGTGTGGGAGGAGGGGTGTGGAATGGTGAATGGGCCCCAAGGCAGCAGATTGGCTTTGTCAGCCTTGGAGTTATCACTGACCAGGAGGAAGGACTGAAAGCCACCTTTGACTCTCTTCCCTTTACCTTCACTGGGATTCGATTTCCAAGTCCCCTACGCTGGTCTGTTTTGTTTTGTTTTGTTTTTCAGAAGGGTCTCACTCTGTTGCCCAGACTGGAGTGCACTGACTCAAGTACAGCTCACCGCAGCCTCGACCTCCTGGGCTCAAGTAATCAGGTGATCCTCCCATCTCAGCCTCCCAAGTAGCTGGGACTACACGAGAGCACTGCTACATCCAGCCAATTTTTGTATTTTTTATAGAAATAGCGTGTCTCCATGTTGCCCAAGCTGGTATCAAACTCCTGAGCCTTCCAAAGTGCTGGGATTACAGGCGTGAGCCAGCACCCAGCCTATGCTGGTCTTTTTAAGATCTCATGGATTTGCTCCTTTCTCCTCTGCCTGTCCCTTACCAACATCCTCAGTACCTTGGGCCCAAATCACAGCTGCTCCTTATCTGCTTCTCCAGCCCCAGTCCCTGGTCTCAGTCTTCTTGCTTGTCACTTTTACGGAGTCACACCCTTGAGCGGCTAATGTCCTGCAGAATGTAGGCCTGGACAGCCAAACAACCTTGGCTAGGACACAGGAATCACTTCTCACCACAGACTGCATGGGTTTGGGCCCCCACCTCTGCCACCAGATACTGTGTGACCTTAGCCATGTTAATTGAGCGCTCTGAGCATCAGCTTCCTCATTTGTAAAACTTAAACATTCTTATGAGGAAAACATACATAATATAAAGGAGCCATCTCAGGATTGGACACACAGTAAAATAATAGGCAGTCAAGACCTGTTAGCTGTGGGTATGGGAGTTGCGGTCATTGTCACACTATTAGAGCGTATAGTTGTCTCCTGGAGCTAGTTTAATGCCTATACTTGGGCTCTGAGACATATAATTGGTCCCACCAAATCTACTTAAAGGTAGCCTCCAAAATGAAATAGCCAGCTGTATCTTCCTGCTACTCAACCACATCCCCACACCCCAGATGTGCTCACCTCTGCCTCGGAACATTGACTCTTCATCTGTCCTCAGCCTGAAATGCCCTTTTCATTTGTTTCCAAATGTATCTCCTTCCAATGCATTCTATTATTCTGCCAATGTGCTTCCACGGGCCTTTTCTACACCAAGACCACCACCATCATGCGTGGTTACTCTTCTTCTTACCCTGTGTGTCTAGCTCTATCCTAGACAGTTTAAATCAATTAGCTCATCTGATGCTCACAGCAACCCTATGAATCAGGTACTGTTCCTCTCGCTGCCTTACAGCTGGAGTCACTGGGGCTCTGAGAGGGTTAGTTACTTGCCCAAGGTCAGAGTTAGTCATTGGTAAGAGCAGGGCTCAAAATAGGTCTGAACTCTCAACCACTGTGCCATCCTACCTCAATGCATGTTGTTAGGCAATGACTGGATGAGTCATTTTAACTCCTCAAGACCGAGCCCAAGCATGTCCTCTTTGTCCTTGTGGAAGCCAGTTCTTACTCATCTCCCCTGCTCTTAACCTTTTGGCATGCACAGCAGTTTTAAACAACAAACACCTCGTTATATACCGTCCCAGACAGTGGCTCTACTGCATACTTAGGCACTCTCTACTGTCAGTATCCAGTAATGACATGTTTAGGTGTAATTGTGTTTTCTTCACTGAATGCAACTGTAAAGCAATGGTCTAAATATTCACATACTGCTCATGGAGATCAGTCTCATTCCTTCTCAAATACACCTCAGGAATCTTCTCGAATACATCATAAATTTCTTGCAGGTAAGGACCATGTCCTATTCCTTTGCGTCTCACAAACTTCTAGAGACATTATAGATCCCCAAAATGCTTTTTGGTTCATAATTAGTCTTCCAAGCAGGCTGTGTTAATTTAGGGGAAGGCAGTTCTCTGGAGGTATACAGGACAAAAGGAGGTAAGAGGGAATGACCTATGATCATCTCAGAACAGACAGTACACTGGGCCCCTACACATTGGAGGAAAATGTTCCAAACTGTCAGAAGCCAAAAGCAAACTGAGTCTGATGGTATCAACATAGTGCTTAATATGCTACAGATTTGGCATCTGCTCCAGAGAAGACAGTGTGTCAGGAACTCAGAAAAGGTCTCCCAGGCATATAGGCAGATCTCAGGCTATCTCCTACAAATTAAATACATGCAGAGTAGGGAATACACATTTTTTAATGCATGAAACATGAGCCAGGCTTGACACCCATCTATCAGAGCTGCTTTAAGATAATAAAATCAGCACTGCCATTATAAGGAGAGGGAACTTGATGACCCACTAGAGATTTCTTCCAATCTAAACGATTCTATAAATTCCTCTAAAATCATAAAAAAGCAGATTAAGGATTCATGTAGGTGTTTGGACTATAAATACAAATTAATTTCTGCTCCACCAGCAGTTTTTCTCATCCTTTGTAAGAAGTACCTCCGTTTCTAAGATATTTGTGGGTAAAACGCCAACAGAGAAGTTAAAAATAAATAGGACTCCCCCAGGTTCTTGTTGGCAACTATTTTCTTCTAATTTCACAAATAAATCGTCATCTTGAAATAAACTGAATTGAATCTTCCTGCTGTCCAAAAACATTTATCACTGAAAATCTGTTTTGTTTGGGGAGTAAGATATAATTGTATACAGATTCAATAACAACCTAAATGTTCCACTGAGAAATTCTTTATTGAAAATGTTTTGTTTGGGCTCTAAGTAATCTATTTATTTCCTCTTTCAGTCACTGGCCACATTATTGTTATTTGTTTCTACAAAAAAAAACAAACAAACAAAAAAAAAACACTACTTTTTAACCACCACTCTTATAAAAAGCTTGAATTGTTTCTGATTCTAGAAACATATTATTCTGCATCTCACTTGGTTTTCTGCAACTTAATTCAAACTAAGCCTTATAATAGAAAAAAAAATATTTTCAAATACTCCCTTACCAGCTCAATAACTATAAATCAAAAACAAGTAAATAGTAAATATCAACATTTTTAAAGGACTAATTGATCAACTAATATATTTTTGTTTCACATATTTGCTCTGATTCAATATGAAGTGAGAGACCAAAATAAAAGTGAACAAATGGATGGTGGCTCACGTTTCCAAATGCATGGGGATAAATGCATATCCTAAGGAAATGTGCTCAGTTATGACATCACAGCTGCTTCTCCTATAAAAAGAACTATGTCCTACAGCAAACCATAATTTCCTAAATAAAGGGAATAAAAAATTAAAGGAAAGAAAAACATGTCAGCAATAAAATCCAAGGGTGGCGACCAGATGCCAACATATTAAAGTACCATTTCCGACAACGGATTAAAAAAAGAAATCTTGGTACAATTATTAAGTGTCAATTAAAATAAAACTTAAGAAAACTTGTACCACTTGATGATTAAATGCAAAGTATTTCCACTCAAACTCCCCAAAGAAAGGAGACTGTGGTACAGTGTTGAACAAGGGCCACTTATATCTGTGATCCTGGATAGTCCTCTCCCACATTTACTCTGGGCTTGGCCATGTGACTTGCTTTGGCCAATGGGACATTGGTAAGAATGACACAAATGAAGACCCAGAAAGCACTTGCATGTTGAGACTTGCCTTTTCTTGCTGCCTTGGAGACTCTAAGGCTGTTATCATGAGAATAAGCCTGGGCTAGGTTGGTGGAGACATGTGGTTCAGCCACTCCTACCCTCTCGCCAGCTGCCAGCACCAAACACTTTACATGTGAATGATTCCACCAGGTGAACCAGCTTTGGGCCAATCCACCATCTGGCTAAAAAAGTGTACGTGAGCCCAGGCAAGCCCAAAAGAAAAACAAGCCAGCTGAGCCCAGTCCAAATTGCCAACTGACAGAATCACCACCTAATAAATTATTATTGATCTAAGCCACTAAGTTGGGGAGTGCTTTTTTATACAGAAAAAGCTAACAGATACTCAGATACTCAGGCTATCACAGAGGCCTAGCTCGTGGACATAGTGGGTCAGATACCACGGAAGGAAAGTGAGAGGCTGCTCTAAGAATGGATGGGTCTATGCAATTATTCCTGAAAGGGAGTTCACATATGAAATGCTGAGTCATACTATGTCATTTATAAGCTACTATGTATTTTGGTATTTTTGAGGCTTTTCTAAAATTTTTATTTTATCTTATTTATTGAGACAGAGTCTCACTGTATCCTCCAGGCTGGAGTGCAGTGGAGTGATCTCCGCTCACTGCAACCTCCGCCTCCTGGATTCAAGTGATTCTCATGCCTCAGCCTCCCGAGTAACTGGGACTATAGGTGCATGCCACCACACCTGGCTAATTTTTTGTATTTTTAGTAGAGAGGGGGTTTCACCATGTTGGCCAGGCTAGTCTCGAACTCCTGACCTCATGTGATATGTGGGCTTGGCCTCCCAAAGTGCTAGGATTATAGGCATGAGTCACCACGCCCAAACTAAAATTTAAATCTAAAGTACAATACCATGGTAACAACAGCTAACATTTATTAAGTACAATCCCTGAACTATGTGCTTGATAAAGATGATCTTGTTTAATTTATACTAAAACATTATGTGATTGGCACTATTACCTGTACCTTCCAAATCAAAACGTAAGGCTTAGAGAAGTTAAGTAAGTTGCTCTGGGTCACACAGCAATATGAGTAAGCTAGGACTCATGAACCTGATTTGCTCAAGAGTCATATCCCCTAATCACTATGTTTTTCTACTGGATACCATCCTGTGTAAGACTTCTTTAGTCCATTGAGCTGGGAATTTTCTATACCAAGAGACTTAGTCTCTCCTCCTTGCATCTGAGATGGTCAGGAAGAACAGGCCCAATAAGGCTTACCCACGCAGTGAAAGACACAGAGGAGCTGAAATGGACAGTGGACATGGTGGGTCTTGCCCAGGCTAGGAGAGCAAGGGAGCTTCCGCACACAGACGGGGATATACAGCACATAATGGCCTGGGTTGCAATATGTGGCTCAAGTCTCAGGCTGCAACCAACCAGATTAGCAATGCCTCCTTTTCCATTCATGGGAGAGTCAGGAGGTGGAAGGGAAAAAGAGTCTTAGAAGGGGGCTAGGAGTCGATCCAAGATGGCCATTTAGGAACAGCTCAGGATTGCAGCTCCCAGTGAAAGTGCAGAGGGTGAGTGGACGCCGCATTTTTATTGCCCACAGACTAGGATATTCCCAGGCAGAGGAGCTCCACAGGTCACCAGCGCGGCTGTGTCGGCCGGCGCCGCTGCTTTGCCCCGCCTGGCTGCTTTGTCAGCGCCCTGGTGCAGCTGTTCTCCATACAAAATACACTGGTCTGGGTGCTCTTTTGGCTGGCGATTGGAGCCACGGGAAGTCGCCCATTCATCTGTTAAAAAGGGGACTGAACAGGGAACCAGGACAGTAGATTCCAGGGCAAAAAAAGCGCCACGAATCTCAGTGCCACTGTTTAAGCCAGCGCAGTGAGTCACCACATGGGAAAACACACAGATCCCAGCGCCTCTTCAACAGGTGACTGGAACACCAACTTAAAAAAAAAAAAAGGCTCTGAGGCAGGGAGCCAGGCGATCAGGCTTGGCTGGTCCCGCCTCCACAAAAGAACAGCAATCAGAAACTCTCTGGATTGAGAGTTTCACAGCAAGCACAGCTGAACCCAGGATGGTCCAGCTCTGTGGGGGAGGGGCGTCTGCCATTACCGAGGGAGCCCACCACTACGGAGGTAGTCAGCCAATGCTGAGACAGCCCGTCACTACAGAGAGAGTCCGCCATAACAGAGGCAGGCCACCATTGCCGAGGCAGTTCTAACTACACCCATATAAACAGTTCTGCAGGGAAGTTCATTCGGTAGCTGGGCGGTGCCCACAGCAGCTCAGCAAAGCCTCTACAGGCAGACAGTGACTAGGCTGCCTCCTTGCTGGGCAGGGCAGCTCTGAAGGAAAGAAATAAAGGCAGCAGCATAACGGAAACTCATAAATAAAGCCCTAAATCCCTGTGACAGAGCACTGGGAACAAAAAGCGGTTTATGAGTTCTGCTGCAGCATACCTAAACGTACCTGCCCAGCAGCTCTGAATGAACAACGGAGCTCACAGCTCAGCATTTGAGCTCCTATAAAGAACAGACTGTCTCCTCAAGCAGCTCCCTGACCCCTATATATCCAAAGAGCCGCCTCATAAAGGAGAGATCAGACTGACACTTGGCGGGTATCCTTCTGGGACAAAGATAGCAGAAGAAGAAAACTGGTAACAACCCTTACTGTTCTGCAGCTGCTGCAGATGATCTCCAGGCAAGCAGGGCCTGCAGTGGGCCTCAACAGACCTACAGCAGAGGGGCCAGACTGTTAGAAGGAAAACTAAGAAACAGAAATAACCTCATCATCAACAAACAGAAAGTCAACTCAGAGACCCAATCTGAAAGCCAGCAGCTACAAAGACGACAGGTGGACAAATCCATAAAGATGGGAAGAAACCAGCGCAAAAAGGATGAAAACACCCGAAACCAGAACACCTCTCCTCCTACAAAGGAGCACAACTCCTCACCAGCAAGAGAGTAAGGTTGGAGGGAGAACGAGTGTGATGAAATGACAGAATCAGACTTCAGAAGGTGGGTAGTAAGAAACTTTGGTGAACTAAAAGAACATGTTCTAACCCAATGCAAAGAAACTAAGAACCTTGAAAAAAGATTTGACAAAATGCTAATGAGAACGGACAAAATAGAAAGGAATATAAGTGAATTGATGGAGCTGAAAAACACAACACGAGAACTTCGCGAAGCATGCACAAGTATCAACAGCCGAATTGACCAAGCAGAAGAAAGGATATCAGAGGTCGAAGATCAACTCAATGAAATAAAACGAGAAGGCAAGAATAGAGAAAAAAGGGTAAAAAGGAATGAACAAAGTCTCCAAGAAATGTGGGACTATGTGAAAAGACATAATCTACATTTGATAGGTGTACCTGAATGCGACGAAGAGAATGAATCCAAGCTGGAAAATACTCTTCAGGATATTATCCAGGAAAACTTCCCCAACCTAGCAAGGCAGGCAAATATTCAAGTCCAGGAAATACAGAGAACACCACAAAGATATTCCTCAAGAAGAGCAACCCCAAGGTACATAATCGTCAGATTCATCAGGGTTAAAATGAAGGAAAAAATACTAAGGGCAGCCAGAGAGAAAGGTCAGGTTACCCACAAAGGGAAGCCCATCAGACTCACAGCAGATCTCTTAGCAGAAACCCTACAAGCCAGAAGAGAGTGGGGGCCAATATTCAACACCCTTAAAGAAAAGAACTTTCAACCCAGAATCTCCTATCCAGCCAAACTAAGCTTCATAAGTGAAGAAAAAATAAAATCCTTTGTAAACATGCAAGTACTCAGAGATTTCGTCACCACCAGGCCAGCTTTACAAGAGCTCCTGAAAGAGGCTCTACAAATATAAAGGAACAACAAGTATCAGTCACTCCAAAAACATGCCAAATGGTAAAGAGAATCAACACAATGAAGAATCTGCATCAACTAATGGGCAAAACAGCCAGCTACGACCAAAATGGCAGTATCAAATTCATACATAACAATATTAATTCTAAATGTAAATGGACTAAATGCCCCAATCAAAAGACACAGACTGGCAAATTGGATAAAAAGCCAAAACCCATCGGTGTGCTGTATCCAGGAAACCCATCTCACATGCAAGGATACACAGAGGCTCAAAATAAAGGGATGGAGGAAGATTTACCAAGCAAATGGAGAGCAAAAAAAAGCAGGAGTTGCAATTCTCCTCTCTGATAAATTAGACTTTAAAGCAAAAAAGATCAAAAGAGACAAGGATATTACATAATAGTAAAAGGATCAATGCAACAAGAAGAGCTAATGATCCTAAATATATACGCACCCAATACAGGAGCACCCAGATACATAAGGCAAGTTCTTAATGACTTACAAAGAGACTTAGACTCCCACACAGTTATAGTGGGAGACTTTAACACCCCATTGTCAATATTAGACAATCAACCAGAGAGAAAATTAACAAGGATATCCAGGACTTGAACTCAGACCTGGACCAAGCAAACCTAATAGACATTTACAGAACTCTCCACCCCAAATCCACAGAATATACATTCTTCTCAGCACCACATCACACCTACTCTAAAACTGACCACATAATTGGGAGTAAATCACTCCTCAGCAAATGCAAAAGAACAGAAATCGTAACAAACAGTCTCTCAGACCACAGTGCAATCAAGTTAGAACTCAGGATTCAAAAACTAACCCAGAACTGCACAGCTTCATGGAAAGTGAACAACTTGCTCTTGAATGTTGACTAGATAAACAATGAAATGAAGGCAGAAATAAAGATGTTCTTCGAAACCAACGAGAATGAAGACACAACATACCAGAATCTCTGGGACACATTTAAAGCAGTTTCTAGAGAAAAATATATAGCAATGAGTGCACACATGAGAAGCAAGGAGAGATCGAAAATTGACACCCTATCATCAAAACTGAAAGAGCTAGAGGAGCAAGATCAAACAAACTCAAAACCTAGCAGAAGACAAGAAATAGCTAAGATCAGAGCAGAACTGAAGGAGATAGAGACACAAAAAAACCCTTCAAAAAATCAATAAATCCAGAAGCTGGTTTTTTGAAAAGATCAACAAAATAGACAGACTACTAGCCAGATTAATAAAAAAGAAAAGAGAGAATAACCAAATTGATGCAATAAAAAACGATCAAGGGGATATCACCACAGATTCCACAAAAATACAAACCATCATCAGAGATTATTACAAACAACTCTATGCACATAAAGTAGTAAACTTGGAAGAAATGGATAAATTCCTGGACACTTGCCTCCTCCCAAGCCTAAACCAGGAAGAAGCCGAAACCCTGAACAGACCCATAAAAAGGTCTGAAGTTGAGGCAGCAATTAAGAGCTTACCAACTAAAAAAAGCCCAGGTCCAGACGTGTACACAGCCGAATTCTACCAGACATACAAAGAGGAGCTGGTACCATTCCTTTTGAAACTATTCCAAACAATACAAAAAGAAGGAATTCTTCCCAAATCATTTTATGAGACCAACATCATCCTGATTCCAAAACCCAGCAGAGACTCAACAAGAAAGAAAACTTCAGGCCAATATCCATGATGAACATAGATGCAAAAATCTTCAATAAAATACTGGCAAGCAGATTGCAACAGCACATCAAAAAGCTTATCCACCATAATCAAGTAGGCTTCATCCCAGGGATGTAAGGCTGGTTCAACATACACAAATCTATAAACGTAATTCACCACATAAACAGAACCAAAGACAAAAACCACATGATTATCTCAATTGATGCAGAGAAGGCCTTTGACAAAATTCAACAGCCCTTTATGCTAAAAACCCTCAATAAGCTAGGTATTGACAGAACGTATCTCAAAATAATAAAAGCTATTTATGACAAATCAACAGCCAATATCATACTGAATGGGCAAAAACTGGAAGCATTCCCCTTGAAATCTGGCACTAGACAAGGATGCCCTCTCTCACCACTCCTATTCAATACAGTACTAGAAGTTCTAGCCAGATCAATCAGGCAAGAAAAAGAAATAAAGGGCATTCAAATAGGAAAGGAAGGAAGTCAAACTGTCTCCACTTGCAGACGACATGATTCTATATCTAGAAGACCCCATCATCTCAGCCCAAAATCTCCTGAAACTGATAAGCAACTTCAGCAAAGTCTCAGGATACAAAATCAATGTGCAAAAATCACATGCATTCCTGTACACCAATAACAGACTTAAAGAGAGCCAAATCAAGAACGAACTACCATTCACAATCGCGACAGAGAATAAAATACCTAGGAATACAACTAACAAGGAACGTAAAGGACCTCTTCAAGGAGAACCACAAGCCACTGCTCAACGAAATAAAAGAGGGCACAAACAGATGGAGAAACATACCATGTTCATGGTTAGAAAGAATCAATATCTTGAAAATGGCCATAGTGCCCAAAGTAATTTACAGATTCAATGCTATCCCCATCAAGCTACCAATGACCTTCTTCACAGAACTGGAAAAAACCACCTTAAACTTCATATGGAACCAAAAGAGAGCTCGCATAGCCAAGTCAATTCTAAGCAAAAAGAACAAAGCGGGAGGCATCACACTACCGGACTTCAAACTATACTACAAGGCTACAGTAATCAAAACAGCATGGTACTGGTACCAAAACAGAGATTTAGACCAATGGAACAGAACAGACGTCTCGGAGGCAACACACATATCTACAACCATCTGATCTTTGACAAACCAGACAAAAACAAGCAATGGGGAAAGGATTCCCTGTTTAATAAATGGTGTTGGGAAAACTGGCTAGCAATGTGCAGAAAGCAGAAACTGGACCCCTTCCTGACACCTTACACTAAAATTAACTCCAGATGGATTAAAGGCTTAAACATAAGACCTAACACCATAAAAACCCTAGAAGAAAATCTAGGCAAAACCATTCAGGACATAGGTGTAGGCAAGGACTTCCTGACCAAAACACCAAAAGCATTGACAACAAAAGCCAAAATAGACAAATGGGACCTAATCAAACTCCACAGCTTCTGCACAGCAAAAGAAACAGTTATTAGAGTGAATCGGCAACCAACAGAATGGGAAAAATTTTTGCAGTTTACCCATCTGACAAAGGGCTGATATCCAGAATTTACAAAGAACTAAAACAGATTTACAAGAAAAAAACAAACAAGCCCATTCAAAAGTGGGCAAAGGATATGAACAGACATTTTAAAAAAGAAGACATACGTGAGGCCAACAAACATATGAAAAAGTGCTCTTCATCACTGGTTATCAGAGAAGTGCAAATCAAAATGACATTGAGATACCATCTCAAGCCAGTTAGAATGGCGATCATTAAAAAATCTGGAGACAACAGATGCTGGAGAGGATGTGGAGAAAGAGGGACACTTTTACACTGTTGGTGGGAGTGTAAATTAGTTCAACCATCGTGGAAGACAGTGTGGCGATTCCTCAAGGACCTAGAAATAGAATTTCCATTTGACCCAGCAATCCCATTACTGGGTATATATCCAAAGGATTATAAATCGTTTTACTATAAGGACACGTGCACACGAATGTTCATTGCAGCACTGTTTACAATAGCAAAGACCTGGAACCAACCCAAATGCCCATCGATGATAGACTGGACAGGGAAAATGTGGCACATATACACCATGGAATATTATGCAGCCCTCAAAAACGATGAGTTTGGGTCCTTTGTAGGGACATGGATGAACCTGGAAACCATCATTCTCAGCAAACTGACAGAAGAGCAGAGGATCAAACACCGCATGTTCTCACTCATAGGCGGGTGTTGAACAATGAGAACACATGGACACAGGGAGGGGAGCACTACACACTAGGGTCAATTGGGGTGAAATAGGGGAGGGACGTGGGGGGTGGGGAGTAGGGGAGAGATAGCAAGGGGAGAGATGCCAGATGTAGGTGACGGGGAGGAAGGCAGCAAATTACACTCCCACGTGCGTACCTATGCAACAACCTTGCATGTTCTTCACATGTACCCCAAAACCTAAAATGCAATAAAATAAATAAATGGGAAAAAAAAGGAAAAAAAAAAGAAAGGGGCTAGTAAAACAGCTGGAAGTTTGGACAGAAATTCATTTCTTGTCATGGTGTAGAAGGCGTGTGCTTCCACATGATGAGTGCTGAGGTTCCACATCCACTACTCACTTAGTATATACATCAGCCCTTTATTAATTGAACCTCTGCAATCAGATCTGCTATTTCCTATACTTCTGACAGTTTAAAATGTCTCAATCCTAACTCTTAAAAGTGAAAATGGGAGGGAGCCAGGCGCAGTGGCTCATGCCTGTAATCCCAGCACTTTGGGAGGCCGAGGCTGGTATATTGCTTCAGTCCAGGAGTTCAAGACCAGCCTGGGCAACATGGGAAACCCCATCTCTACTTAACACAAAAAAATTAGTTGGGAGTGTGGGCACAAGCCTGTAGTCCCAGCTACTCAAGAGGGTGAGGTGGGAGGATCGCGTGAGTTCAGGAACTTGAGGCTGCAGTGAGCTGTGATCATGCCACTGCGCTCCAGCCTGAACACCAGAGTGAGACCCTGTTTCAAAAAATAAATAAATAAATATTTTTAAAATGTTTAAAAAGAAAATGGAAGGATGGAGAAGTAAATCAAGATACCTCTTTGGAAAACCACTTTTTTTTCTGTTTTTTAACTTTCATTTTAGGTGCAGGAGTACATGGGTACATTTGTTATATAGGTAAATTGTGTGTCATGGACGTTTGATATACAGATTATTTCATCTCCCAAGTAAAAAGCATAGTATCTGATAGGTAGTGAAACCACCTGTTTCAAAATCCATAACATGAGCAAGACCCTTGCTAACCAAATTGAAGATCTGGACATCGGCAGTCATCTGTGTCTCCCCTTAGGTCAGCTGAAATTACCTGTGTTTAAGGTACTTACAGTTTAAGGTATAAACTGGCTTTTAAACTCTATCTGCCTAATCGAGCTTACCGGCACCAATCTCTTTTAAGAGACTCCTAATGCTTGCAGGACTCTAATGCTATAGGAAGATATTCGTGGTACATTTAGAGAGAATTACTGAGAGGGAATATGAGAAGGCATTTGATAATTGAGCACATTAAGTATACCTAGGCAAGTTTGAAAGGACACACATTGAGAAACTTGCTCACTTTAATGAAGCTGAACACAACTGTAAAAAAATAAAAAGTCCCCAAATATCTGCACATTAAAAGCCTGCTCCCTTAAGGGAGCCCAGAGTCCTAGACAATCCTGCACTATTATTCTTTTCCTTACCCTTTCTGAGGGCCCACAAACCTACCTGAGCTTTAGTTTCCAGATCTGTAAGACAGGGATATTGCAAAGATTAAGAGAGAGAGTACCAGTTCCTAGATTTTGGATTTCTTGGACCTATATATTTCCTCCAAAATCTTGGAGGTACCATCACAGGTCTTACCAGCTTCTTATGCTAAATTTTTAAACATGAAACAAAAAAGAAAGAATCATAGGTAATAGTGTTTGCTATGTGCCGGGGACTATTCTACATGTGTTACATATGTTAATCTCCCCAGTAACTCTAGGAGGTAGGCATGATTATCCCTGTCTAACAAAGCAACGAAGTCACCGCAGACACAAAATCATCAGGCGCTCTTACCATCATCTCATAAAGGAGAGGAACACACAATAAGAGAGTATCGTCTCAGAAAAGGAATTTTCAAAAGTAAAAAAAAAAAAAAAAAAAGACACAGATAAAAGAGCAGTCCCTAAAATAGAGAAGTAAAATTAGCTTTATGCTACACAGTGCTTACTGTGCTCATTTTGTTACAGACCAATGAATATTGCATTTGGGACCATATAGTTTCTCCTGGCCCTCAGATCAGCATTTGGGAACCACTAAGATACAGTGCGTGGAAAGCACTTTGAAAATGTGCCCATCAGAGGTTAAGGGTTGCTGGAATGTTACAGGATTATGAGCAGTGTGACCTGAACCCACCCTCTGAGAATGTTTATACTTAGGCTGCCTCAGACAAACCAAGGAGGTAGAGGCATATGGCGCCCTGCAGACAGCCACAGGGAGGCCATCTATGCTAGCACTGGCATTGTGTTCTCTGAAGAGCCTGCCTTCAATTGCTCCTTCCATCTGCACCCAGAAGCATGTGCAGGAAAGCAGGCATTCCCAGAAGCCACAGAAAGAAGTAGCAGCTGAGAAGCAGGTCCCAAGAAGCATGCTGCAGGCCGTGAGGGACGCAGCCTCCTCAACCATCCCAGCACTTTAAATGTCCTTCATTGACAGCATCAAGGCCCTGCAGAAGCTACTTTCCCCTCGCATCTCATTCTTCTACCCCTTGATTTTAGAACAGAGCAAAAACCCACAGACAGGCTTCTGTTCCACGGTTTCATCTTATACTGTACCCGTCAGTCCCACATCATCCTCTAGTGAGGGAGCATCTTCAACTATTTCAGCCCAGCTTTGGGGAGGATGGCCACTGAGTTATTCACTGATAAAGCAGGCAACAGGGCCATGCTATTAGAATTCTGCCTTCCAGATCTTAAAGTAGTTCTTTAATAACTGAATAATTACTTTGGAATTTGAAGTGGGGGGGAGCAAAGAAGTCATGGTAATGGAATGTTTAGTGGCTCTATTGGAAGGCACTAAGGAATAGTGGTGAGGGGCTCTGTTCTGGATTCCAACGACTGAAGTTTCTAAGAGGAGTCAGCAAATGCTTCCTGTAAAGGGCCTGATCGTAACCACTGCCGGCTTTGTAAGCCATCCGGTATCTTCACAGCCATTCAACTCTGCTGCTGTAGCACAGAGGCAACTGTGGACGTTCCGTGAATGAATCAGTCTGGCTGTGTGCCAATAAAACTTTATTTCTGGACACTGAAATTCAAATTTCATCACATTTTTACACATCATGAGATATTATTCTTGTGGTTTTTTTTCTAACCACTTATGTATATAAACAGCATTCTTGGTGCAGATCACATAAAAACAGGTGGTAGGTCAGATACAGCCCACTGTGGGCCGTAGTTTACCCAAACCTCGTTTATCACTGCAGCTCTGCTATTTCTTAACCATAAGCTCTTGAGCAAGTTTTGTTTTTCCTCCTCTGTGAACTCTTGAAAAAGTTCAGTTCCCTCCTCTGTGAAATGAAACAACATTATCAGCCTCATCTGGGCTTCCAGTAGCTACAGTGAAAGCCAATGCTTAGCACAGGGCGGCGCAGAGTACATTGAGTATTGAATGTACTCAGCATTCAATCGATGTGAGCTGTGACTGCCATTTCCCTCTACTCTTCAAAACTCTTTGCAGTTTCCGCCAAATCTATCTGGGCTACCATCAAGCAGGACCAAGGATTGCCATGTCTCTTGTCAACAAAGGAACACTGTAGACTTTCATACGAACATCAATAGCCTTCAAGAGTCTGTGGGATCCTAAAACATCCCTCAAACTCTGGATGCATTCATTCATCTGGTTACTCCTAGGTATTCACACTCCCTGGAGTTTAAGAGCCAAGGCCAGAGGGTGAAGTTAGCATCCTCCAAACTACAAATAATGAGTTTTTTTTTAGCACTGGCCAAATCTCAAACATTCTGCTAGGTGCTTTAAGTCATTCTTTCCCTTAACCCTTACAGCAGCCAAAGGATCCTAATAAAATGATGAGCTCCATATTTCAGAGGACAGCAACTCATAGGAAGGTTAAGCAACAAGGCCAAGCCACGTGCCTGGAAGCCAGGAGGTATGCGGCTCCATCCTGGGCCCACCAGCACCATGGCTGTTCCTCCGGAGCATGAAGATCCACCACAAATAAACGAAATTCTCAGCGCTTCTCAGACTGAACCAATAACCCAAATCCCTGGGGATCTGCTTAAAATGCAGATTCTGATTCATTAAGCCTCAGGGGACCCAGGGATCCTGCATTTCTAAAGAGCTCCTGGCAATGCCAGTGCCACTGGAGTCCACACTTGGAGTAGCAAGGCCTAAGATGCAATGAGAAAGATGAATTTTCTCCGTGAATGACCAAGGCAGTCTACACACGATACATTCAATGACTGCGGTGTTCCTACACCACATGCTGCGGTGGGGAAGAGCCTTTGGAGGCAGAATTCTGAGATGAGACTCAGTGCTCCACCAGGTACCTGTTATGTGGCCCTGGTAGAAAGACTCTTGGTCTTCCTGGCCTACATGTTCCCTTGTCTATAAAGGGGACTGGTATGTTCTTCTGGGGTTGTTGTGACAATTAAATGAGACAATACCTATATAAGGCATGTAGAGTAGTGTTTAACACAGTTAAACATTCAATAAATGTAAGATAATCAGCAGATCAAAAACACTGAAGGCCCTTACGAAAGAATTATCTAAAACTGAGCTATATGAGGTCTGTTCCCTCTGCACAGCTAATAACTTGTGCGGATCCATTCAAACCCTCTTATCATTCAAGCCACTTTACAGTTAAATAAACCAGACTTCCATCCAGTCAGTCATAAAATTAAATTAGAGAGAAAGTTCACCTTGAAAGGGCAGGACCCAGATGCCAGCAAAGAAGCAGCGATTTCCAGCTCAGTTCATGATTTATTTATCTGAGGGATATGCCCATTACCTAGGTCTCTCGGTGCATGTAAAAGAATGCATGTGACAATTTCCTAAGGCAACACGAATCTGAACTCCACCAAGGCAGTTTTCTCACCTGGACCATTTTAGTCACTGTTCATTAGGTAGTAGGCTTCCACTCATCAGAACCCCCTAACGTAATTAACCCTTCTAGTAATACATCACGACTTCCACACATTAAGGGAAAATGTCTCCATATTCTCATCTTTTTAATAAAATTTTCTGGGCAGGGTGATCCAGTTCTATCAGTCTAGGAGGTCAAGTGTGTTTTCCTTTCCCCAAAATGGGTCCCAGGCAGACCACACGTCATTTCACCCCCACCATCTGGCAAGCTAACAGTCATTGTGCACTCACCACCATGCACTGCTGCCTGTGCATAGGGAAAGCACAGTGCCTGGCATACAGTAAGCACTCAATAAAGGATGGCTGTCATTAGAACACACTCAGGGTGTGAACTACAGTATGATCATGTCATCTGGTCCCTGGCAAGTAACTGAAATGGCAGCAGGTGGGTGGAACAGAGGGAGGCCTAATGTGAACTTGATTGGGAAAATGCCCCCCTTTTCTAAAGTCAGATTGGCAAGGCATACCTTAGGTGAGTTGCTGAGTGAGTAAAGGATCTACCTGGCTGGTGGTTCCCAGGACCTGCCAGGAGACCTGACTCATATAGCAGATACTTTTGGTGCCCTGAGCATCCTCCTTATAGCCTGTCCTAAATTTCATAATTTTGAGCTGATATGCCTGGTGCGCTGGGAGGGCCCACAGTTTCCAGAACACTGTAGCAGCTTCCACCTCAGGTGCACAGGAGTCAGCCTTTCTCCCTCTGTCTGTGTTTCAAAGCAGCTCAATGTCCCCAGGGGCAACTCTCAACCAGTGGGGAATGGGAGTCATTAAGCAAATGCCCTGTCCTCCTTCCTCTGACAGACAATTTTACCCTCTTTCCTGTGTGGTTCCACAGAGGAATCCCAGTGATACTAGATCTCAGACGTCTATGGGGTGGCCAGCTCCCTCCCCCTCCACACACCGGCTTTTCCTCCCTCCCCGTCTCACTTTCCTGCTCTCCACTCCAGCTTCCTGCAACTGCCTCCCAAATGACCAGGCCCCAAACCTTTATCTCAGTGTCTGATTTGAAGAGACCAAAGCTGAGATACTTGCCCACTCCAGAGCCTTGCTTAGAGTCCCATAGCATCCTGTACAGTATCACAGCCCTTGGCACACTGCCCTGTGGTTGCAGAGCTAAGAGGTCCTTCAAGGCTGGGACCAGGTCTGCGTTCATTGACCCCGGAATTCCCGGTGCTCAGTGACTGAAGTGGAGGCCGGCAACACAAGGTATTCCTGCTGCCCATGCATGGGGGTGGGGGTGCTCAGAGACAACCCTTGGTCTTTTTAACAGTTCAGAGACGAACTTTTCTGTTTTAGAAGAGTTTATAAAATAAAATTAAGAGTTATTAGCAGCAAGACAAAAGACATCTAAAGAAAGCCCACCTTCCATGAAGCCCACCCGCCCTGCCCCACAGAACACAGCCTCTGCTTCTCTGCCTCTCTGTTCACATCCTTAGAACAACCCAGCCTTGCTCACCTCTGATTGCTGTTGCCATAGCACCTACAGCCTGCACCTTCTCCTCCCTCCCTCTTTCCATTTTGATTTTTAGGCTCTGCAAGTCCATCAAGGAATCACCACAAAGAACATGATTAAAGAAATCAAAACTAGTAAAGCTGATTCTGTGGCTGCTGTTCCTTTACGTCTCCTTCTCTCCAAAGCCTTGAAGCTAGAGGTGGCAAAGTATCCACTGTGGGCCAAGGATGGTTGGCAAACTCGTTTCTGGGATCCCATACAGTGTTTTTAAGACGGTCAATGTTTAAAACTCAGCGCCCTGAACATAAAAATCTGTATTTCCAGCTATTTAAAAATTAAAGATTTGACAACATCAGCCTGTAGTTAGCTGGGGTAGGATTAGCTGCTTCCTAGGGATGCTTCCTAGGACTGGGACCCACAGCCCACCATGTGCTGCAATCCCCACCACTCCCTTTGGCCCTACCAGTTGCTGTTTCTGATCATGACATGCAAAATCCACCTCACTCTTTCCTTGTTACGTGCCTGGCCCTGAGGGTAACTGCATTTGAACTTGTTACCCCGTATTTAAGCATTCGGAAGAAACAATTTGAGCAGCTCTGAGTGTTCCTCATGTTTTAAGTGCCTCTAGCAAGACGTTAGAGCATCCTACTCCAATGCTATCATGGCTTTTGCCTATTATTAAGAATACGATGATGATGATGATGATGTAATGATACCTGGGTAATGGATAGCAGTTACTCAAGGCACATATGCCTGCCTTATCCCACAGATGCCTTTAAAAGATAGAAGAAGTCATTAATCCTGAAGAGTTTAGAAGAGATGAGGAACAAATGAAGCAACAGCAGCGAGGAGAGGCCACCAGGAGGCAAGCTTCAGGTAAGTTTCCATCGCCCCTGCTTCTTTGAAGGTGAAGAAGGTAGCTGGGTGAGCAGAAGAAAAGAAATCCTTCCCATCCACACCTTAGATTCCAATTCTGACAAGAATGCTGACTTCTTCATCTTACCACTGAAGCCATAAAGTTAGGCTCAAGAACCATTTTCATGTTAATCCCAAGCGAGGGAAGAACTTTGAGCACACCCATATGAATCAGCCTGCCTCCACACACAAAAAGGACACTGACAGGTTGCATCAAGTTTATAGATCCATAAACCCACAGTAAATTCCAGACTCCTGCAAAGTCAGAAGTCAATAAAAAATGCAAAGGCCACCTCTCAGAGCTCAAAGACCAAACTTAAATGACTGTGCAACATACCATTTTCTGAAGGACCACAATTCTTGCAACCTTTAATAAGTTGCTAGGCAAATATTTGTGGAAGAGAAATTAGGGATGTGATGATCAACAAAACAGACACAGAACTACCTTCGCGAAGCTGATAGTCTAACAGCCAAGAGCCATTAAATATGCAATTACAACTATTTCATTAATTACAAGTGTGATGAGTGGTATGAGGGAGAAGCCAAGTTATGGGAACTTGTACCAAGACACCTAACCTAGTGAAAAGGGGCTTTCCAAAGGAAACAATATTTAAGCTGAGTCCTAAAGGGTAGGCAGGAGTTGCCCAGGCAGAGAGCCAGTCGATCTATAATAAGCATCTATGTGCCCGGTACTCTATCAGGCATTGGGATTAAAGAAGTGAACTGGGAAGTGCCTCTCCTCAAAGAGTTCACAGGCTAATGGGGCTTGAACATAAGCTTCCATCATACTTGCTTATTGGAAATGATGGGGTCTCTCCATCACCATGTAACAGATTAAACAGTTATTTAAAAATTGCTCTGATACTCAGAAGAATTCAACTAAAAGTCTTCCTAATTGCAAAATGTTCTGTTGTGAGTGCAGAGAACTTCTCTAGTATTTTAATTTAAAAAGATGAAATTGAGAAACTGTCAAATCCCATGGAGCACTTGAGGCTTCAACAAGATAACAAGACTTGTTGTTATCTGGGGGTATGCAAACTGCTGAGAAAAATTCACAGCAGGCACAGGGCAGCCCAACCATTCCAAACACTAAATAAGGAATTGATTAAAAGGGATTGAGACAGGACATTAAACTTTGGGGGCCTGGAAAAACTGTGTTGGTGATTAATCCTATTAATAAAAATAATATTAACAACATTGTTAATGAAAACTAAGCATTCTATTAAACTTTTATGAGTACTAACACAGTTCTATGGGCACTATTATTGTTCCCAACTTACAGATGAGGAAACTAGTGAGTTGAGCAAATACGAGATTTCTATTTATGGCAACACGTCGGACTAAATAACATGAAAACTACGTCTAGAAAACAGTAAACATTCTGAGCAAAATAATTCAGCATGAGTTTTAATCACAAAACAGAGTTGCAATTAGTTTTCTCAAGTGTCAAAATCAAAGAGTGAACTGCATGTTAGAGCAGTGAATAGATATATATTGCAGCTATCCATCAAGGGATAGCTGAACAAAGGGCCTGGATTTTAGTGACCACAAGAAGGCAAAGGATAAGGTGCTGGCCCTGTGTGAAGTGGGTGTTAGTACTAAGATTCTTCAACATAAAGTTAGTGACTTTTAAAAGTTTCACCATTGGTGAAAAGATACAATAGATAGAAATCCACCCACTGGGAGAGGAAGATCGCAGGGAAACTTAACTATGTCTCCTGAGCTCTGGGTAGCCAGGGGAAAAAAAAAAAAAGCTCCTTCCCTAAAAATTTGTATCCATGGATCTTCTGTCACAAGAGTTTGGGGTTCTAGTATGTGTTAGCCAAGTAGTCCAAGAAGCCCAAGGTGAGAATTTAACATTAAAAAAGTTGTTCTAAGCAAGTGACATCTTCTAAGGCACCAGGCAGAAACAAATGAATGGGCATACCCTTAACCTGAACCATTCCCAGGTCCTCAAATAAAGGCTTTCTGAAAATGAGTTCATGATCCAAAATCACAAAATACGAAAGGAAAAATCTACCGTGAGTGAAACTCAGCAGTCACAACAAACAGGAAAATCCCCTAAGAACTTCAATAATAGAACACTCCGATAAAGACTATAAAATAAGTTTTTGAATTAATTGGGGAAATAAAGGAAGGATGCAAACCATAAGAAAATCAAGAAACTATCAACGAAGACCAGGCATATGTGAAGAAGAATCTCTGAAAATAAAAATAAAATCATTGAAAATAAAATCTCAATGTATTGACTATTAGCAGGTAATCACACTTTAAGAATTGGTGAACAAGAAGATAAAGCTGGCTGGGTGCAGCGGCTCATGCCTGTAATCCCAGCACTTTGGGAGTCCAAGGCCAGCGGATCACTTGAGGTCAGGAGTTTGAGACCAGCCTGGCCAACATGATGAAACCCCGTCCCTACTAAAAACACAAAAATTAGCCAGGCGTTGTGGTGGGAGCCTGTAATACCAGCTACTCAGAGGGCCGAGGCAGGAGAATTGCTTGAACCTGGGAGGCAGAAGTTGTGGTGAGCCAAGGTTCTGCCATGGCACTCCAGCCTGGGCCACAGAGCAAGACTCTGTGTCAAAAAAAAAAAAAAAGATAAAGCTGAGAAAATGGAACATAAAGATTAAAGAGAAGAAAAACATCAACTAGGTCAGTAAATAGAATAAGAAAACCCAACATACTTCTAATAAGAGTTCCAGGAGGAGTGAATAAAGACACTAAAAAAGAGACTATTTGAAGACACGGGAATCCCCAGATTCAGGAAATGGAGTGTGTTCTGAACATAGCAGCCTAAACTAAATTCATACTCAAATGCATTGTGCTGAAACTCTGAAACATCAACGGCAAAGAGAAGATCTAACAATCAAACAGAAGAAAAGGCAGGTCACCTAAAAAGGAGCAAAAATAATTAGATGAACAGCAGACTTCTCAGATACATCACTGGAAGCTGGGTCACAAAGATCAACATCTTCAAAGTACAAATGGAAATAAAATTTCAACCACATGTACTCCAGAACTTAAAGTATAATTTTAAAAAAAATACAAAAATTAAAAAAAAATAAGATTTCAAGTTAATCATTTACAAATAAGGCCAAACTAAAAACATTTTTAGATAAGCAAAGGAGAATATTAACCCTTGAAAAATCTATTGGTTAAAGAATTATGAAAGATATGCTTCAAAAAGAAAGAGACAGAACCTGGAAGTAAGGAATTGGAGATATACAGAAATAGAAAACAAAAGAACTGGTAAACACCTTGGTAAATCTTAATAAATTGACTCTATAACATAATAGTGGTGATGGCTAATTTTGGAAACAGTAGGGTAGCCACAATTAAAGCATTCTAAATCCTTGCACTGTTTGTAAGAAAGAGAAAGATATTGATCAACTTTAGACTTACTTAGATTTGATGTCAACTATGCATGGTGAATTTTTAAGAGAATCTATGAAAGAGAAAAACAAAGAATTAAGATAATGTATTTAAGGGAATCAGAGACACAGAAAGAATATTATACTGAGTGGTGGTAACTATTGAGAAAAAGAAAAAAAACTAGAAAAAGGGAATAGGTAGTAATAGTGAGCAGGGAAACTGGTGAATGGGAAAAACAGAACATAAAGAAAACTCTGAATTTTCTGAGCATTACAAAAAGTCAGGGTAGATAAGAAAGTAGAAATAAACCTAAAATTATCAATAAACATAAACTAAACACAAAGACAAACGTAAGATTTTTTTAATTACAAGAGATTTTCCTAAACTGCAAAGACAGCACAAGTTTAAAAATAAAAAGTAGGAAAGCTACTTTTCAAAATCCAGCTGATAGAGTTATGTTAATATTAGGCAAATTTGTAAGTAAAAATACTATTAGGAGAGTTCTTACATAATATGAAAGCAGCAATCCAACCAGGAAGAAATAAACATTGTAATCTTATATTCACCTTATGATCATAATCTAAAATGTCCTTAAAGCAAAAAATGACAGAACTACAAGGAGAAATAGACAAATCTCCAAACTTTTTTCAGCGATTAGGCAGACAGAAAATTAGGAAAAGTACAGATTTAGACAATACAATTAACAAGGTTGATCTTACTAACAAATACAGAACACTAACCCCAGAGCATTCAGAGAGCATGCATCTTTTTCAAACAGCAGGCATTGGGTATAAAAACTGACCACTTAGTTGGTCACAAATCAAGTTTCAATGAATTCCAAAGAATCTGTATAATACAGACTACAATGCAGAAAAATGAGAAGTCAGTAAGTAAAAGATAACTTAAATACATATATATTTGGAAATTTTAAAATGCACTTTTAATTATCATGAAATGTCATAAAATATCTCCTAATTATTATTAGGAGAAATAGTGACTATTATTTAGACTGCCAAAGGAGAAGTAATTCTGAAAATATACTACATTTAGAACTAAATGAAAATTCCCCATATCAAAACCTGTGGAAAGGAACTAAATATAACTTTTTTTTTTTGAGACAGGGTCTTACTCTGTCACCTAGGCTGAAGTGCAGTGGCACAATCACAGCTCACTGCAGCCTTGAATCCACGGGTTCAAGCAATCCTCCCACCTCAGCCTCCTGAGTAGCAGGGACTAAATGTGCACACCACCATACCCCGCTAATATTTGTATTCTTTGTAGAGATAAGGTTTTGCCATGTCGTCTAAGCTGGTCTCGGACTCCTGGGCTCAAGCAATCCACCTGCCTCGGCCTCCCAAAGTGCTGGGATTACAGGCATGATCTACTGCACCCAGCTTTAAAGGGCATTTTATAACTGAAATATTTATATTAGAAGAGAAGACTGAACATCAATGAGCTGAGCATCAACCTTAAAAAGGTAGAAGAACCGAGTAAACCCAGTGTACATAGGGGGAAGGAAATAATAAAGTCAGAGCAGTCCATGAAATATAAAACAAACTTACAATACAGAGGCTTGGCAAACATAAGATTTGGTTCTTTTTAAAACTAACAAAGTGATGATCACAGAACAGACAAAGTAGTGAAGCAGTAGAAAGTGTGAGTCTGGAGTGACTGTCTGGGCCGAGTCCCACCCTAGCACTTACCAGCTGCACAGACGTGGGAAATGACTCATGGCCAGCATCAGGGAAGCCACAGCTCAAACTCTGGACTATCGAAGCCCAGTGCCACGTACTAATAATTGGTTATCCTTACAAGACATCCAAACTATGCACTCTGACTAGAGTATCCTCCTCCCATTACGAAAAAAACAGGTATTATCATCCCCATTTTACAGATGGGAAAACTGAGATCTGTCAAATGTATGTAATTCTCTTAAAGTCATGAAATGATCAAGGGTTGACACTGATTTAAGACCAGATCTTTCTGGACTTCAAAGTCTACTCTCTCAACCAGCACAGTAATCTACAAGAGAAGAGGAAAATCCCTGTTGGCCGTTCAGTGTTGTGATATTCTGGAAGGCTATTTACTGTATACCCAATACATATTAGCGTAACTATCTCTTTTAAGGTAGACTGTAAAACAGAAGGAGCAAATGCCCTTTACTCATATATAAAAGTTCCTACTCCTACTAATATTAACCTAGCGATTAAAATTATGGATTTTGGGGCTGGGTACAGTGGCTTATGCCTATAATCCCAGCACTTGAGGAGGCTGAGGGAGGCAAATCACTTGGGATCAGAAGTTCAAGACCAGCCTGGCCAACATGGTGAAACCCCATCTCTACTAAAAATACAAAAATTAGCCAGGCACAATGGCACATGCCTGTAATCCCAGCTACTTGGGAGGCTGAGGCAGGAGAATCACTTGAACCAGGGAGGCAGAGGCTGCAGTGAACTGAGATGGCACCACTGCACTCCAACTTGGGTGACAGAGCGAGACTGTCTCAAAAAATTAATTAATTATGGGCCTTGGAATCCAAAGTAACATAAACCATTGCTCATATTTAGTAGACACCATGTTACCAAGGACAACACTAAACTCTTTCAATCTTCACAATATCCATTTTCACAGGTTCTGTTATTGTCCCATAACACAGACTAAGAATGTCAGGTGCAATGAAGTTACACTGGCAGAGCAATTGGCAGGAGTCCAAACGAAGTCATCTAACTTCAAGAGCTGACATTCTTATCCATGCTAAACTCGCGGGCCCTAACTTCCTCGGCCATCAATTGGGGATGACCATAACTGCTTCCTGAACTGCAAAGAGGAAATGAGACCAAGTAGGTAAAGCCACCAGCATACCTGGCACACAGTAAGTGATGATGATGATGGCAGTGATGAAGATGGTGATGTTGATGTTGACAGCTGGCCCTTGCAAAGATACAGGCCTACTTGCTGCAGAACAACTTACTGCATAAAATCCTCAAAAAGAAATCTCTTCTTCCATTCCACTCATACGCATCTTTATGTGAACAGATCATTTGTACTCTATAGGAAAGCTTATTTTCAAAATCAAAATCACAGCATTTTGCATTATATGAAGATATGAAGAAAAATGTTTAAAAGACTCTGATAAATAAAACTGTAGAGACGTGGGGGGAGTTGCTCACATTACCCATTGCAGTAAGTCTAGCCTTGAACTTAATTTTCCAGAATTCTTGAAATATCAGTAATCGCAACATAAAAGACCAATTAATCAGGCTGTGCTTGTTCTCTATGTGTGAGTCACTGTTGCCATCTACAGTTAAATACGGGACATGCAATGCTGCCAAATAACTGACTAATTCTAAGAACGTAGTCCTGAAGATGGTGCTGCTAAGGAAATCTGCATGTACAATGAGCACAGAACACAAAAATGCTACCTGAAGGACCAGCTCTTTTTCAACAACCTCTTCAGTCTTGCTGATAAGACGCTTCTGCAGGGTGTGAATTTTCTGTATCAGCTCATATGCATTGGGGTCGCTGGCCTGTCCAAGGGGAACAATAGCAGTTGAGATATCATCAACTTTGAAGCCCCGAGGTCTCTACGTAAAATGCACACAGTTTTATTAAAATCTATCACAAACCTGCAGACCCAATACAGAGAGAATTAGAATTTTAAATAAAAGTATAATAGATGAGCTAATCATAAATATCTATCCCCAAAAAAGCAGGTTGCAATTTTCCTAATGTTTTACCTATGGTACTAGTTATTCTATAAATAGAAAGTAAACATGTTTATTCCACCAGTGGGAATAACAATAATGGTAGCTACTATGCTTGATATCTGACTCTTTGCCACCATCCAGATACTATGGTAAATGCTTTTTATACAGCATTATTCTTTAGCTGCAGGACAGCCCTAGGAGACAGTATGTCTTAGCCTTTCATACTGATAAGACAACTGAGACTGAGAGAAACTCTCATTTACCCAGACTGGTAAGGCTCAGAGCTGGACTCAAGCCCAACTATGCCAAGCTACAAAGGCTGTAGTTCTCAGTTCCTATGCTCCGAGGCTTACCCTACCATCTCCTCTGTTTAACTTCATTTTAGAATTCCTTTTTTTTTTTTTTTTTTTTTTTGGAGACAGGATCTCACTCTGTTGCCCAGGTTGGAGTGCAGTGGTGCAATCATGGCTCACTGCAGCCTCAAACTCTAAGGGCTTAAGCAATCCTCCTGCCTCAGTCTCCCACGTAGCTGGAACCACAGGCACATGCAACCACACCTGGTTAATTTTTTTGTAAAGACAGGATCTCACTAGGTTGCCCAGGCTGGTCTCCAACTTCTGGGCTCAAGCAATCCTCCTTACAGGTGTGAGCCACTGTGCCCAGCCCCTAGAATTCTTGAACGGAATGAGGTAGGGCTCCTTAATTCACTCAGCCTTAGGATTCTCCTTTGGTCACTGTCAACAGGAAGATTCACTGCAGTCTATGACGAGGATGGTTTCCAGAATGTGGACTTCTGTTCATTATTGGCAGCAGGACACCACCATGGCATTTAGCTCTGAAATGGAATCATCAGTCCACAAAGCTTTGATGTTCCTTCACTAGTTGTGTACAATTCAAACAAGATATACAGTTATAAATTGGGAATTTGTCCTCTAGACTTTGAGCCAAGGCTTCACTTTCAACTGTACTGACATTTTGAATTAATCTAACAGCTAAATATTTTCAACTGCCTCCCTGAGTCTCTATTTTCTAATTTTTTAAACAGAAATTGATGTGGAATTAGCAACTTTAAAGATCTGCCTGAAAACACATGGAATAAACAAACGTGACAGTAAATGAATTTAAAATCTTCATCTCTACTTCTGCAGGCATATCCATATTACTGTTGGGTTAGTAAACTACATCACTCTTGGCATTTGAAGAGGAAGGAATGAGGGTCTGAGAGAGAAAAGAAAGAGAGAGATGTCATTGACTCTGACTTTGCTTAAGAAACACTGAGCAGTGCCAACTGGTATCCATCTATTGGGACTAGATTTGGCATACATTCACCTGGCAGGACTGGATGTTGTTAAAATCCAGGACTCATGTTTACATAACAGTTTGTAAGACATTATCCTTAATGTTTTCTTCATTAAAAAATAAAAATAAAAATGGAAAGCAAAAATTTACCTGGCTGATTTTCTTTCTTGTAAGGAAAAAATAAAAATAAAAAACAAAAATAAAGGATTTATTTTTTTTTCTGTCTTAAAAGTCCCTATGTAAAATATATATTGTCCTTTCCATACTTAAAGAAAAAAATAAAAATGAAAAACAAAAATCTCCCTGGCTGATTTTCTTTCTTATGCCTGCCCTGCTTTTTCTTATATGACCTACTTACCTCTCCCAATACCCTAATCATTCATTTAGTTGAAGCCCCTTTTGGCATCCACATTGCTAGGTACAACTAAAGGAGATGGCTATCTTTTCCTTGAAGAAGCAGTTTGTCTTTAACTGTTATTTTCAGTGCCGGTGGTGATGACTATCAGAAAGTCATTGAATAAAATTAAATATGAAATTGATTATCCATCCCCTACCAGTGGGACTTTAGCCGTGTCCCCAGGTTCTAAGAGAAAGGGCTTGGCTAACACAATGCTGTCAAAAAGAGGGCAGTTCACAAAAGGGTATTTTCTGTAATAAAAGGATGCAAAGATCAATTGAAAGATGGTGAAGATGCTGATGCCCAGTATCGTTAAAGGCCATGAACATCCAAGACTAACAGGCAGCCTCGGGATAACTAGTTAACCAAAACCTATCCAAGCCAGAAAAATAAATGTCAACTTGTGAGGCGGGTTCACAGCTTTCACTGGGCTTTCTTTAGGTAGAAAAGATTTTGTGCAAGACTTTTAAAACAAAACCCAAATGAACCATCTGGTTCTGAGAGAACTCAAATTACGTCTGATCCAGCCTTACATTTTAGGTGACACTTTGCATAGCATTAAATAAAACCTCACTTCTCATTGCGCTTTAGGAGAAGCTTCGCGTGGGATAGGAGGAGAGATTTGGGGATGGGGAGAACGAGCTGCCAGATGTTACCTCGAGCTTCCTCCATCTGTGCACGTTCATAGGATTCTCCAGCTCCTCCTCCAGGGCTCGGCAGCGTGTCCTCTCCCTCAAGAATTCTCTTTGCATGTGAAAAAACTCCTGTCTGAATAAAACAAAGTTGATTTTGCAAAGAATTATCCACCCATTTGAACATCCTGTGTTTAATCGGTTGCATACACACTATGTCTTATATAAAAAGTTGGAATTAGGGAGAATACTGTGAACACTGGGACCAGCCTCCTAAATCTGGGCAAGACGCAGATGATATTAATTCTTGTAGAGCTCAAGAATTGGCTTAGCTTAAAAAAGAAAAGTGCCAGAGCTTCAGAGTCAGGGTCATGATTCTGAATACTCAAGAAATTTATAAGTTTATGAAAAGAACAAAGGGCGGGGGGGTTGTATTAGTCTGTTCTCACACTGCTAATAAAGACATACCTGAGACTGGGTAATTTATAAAGAAAAGAGGTTTAATGGACTCACAGTTCCACATGGCTGGGAAGGCCTCGCAATCATGGTGGAAGACAAAGGAAAAACAAAGTAACATTTTACATGGCCACAGGCAAGAGAGCTTCTCTAGGGAACACCCATTAATAAAAACTATCAGATCTTGGGAAACTTATTCACTACATGGCTACAATGAGAACAGTATTTCTCATTAGGGGAAATTATGGGGGAAACTGCCCCCATAATTCAATTATCTCCCCAACCATGACAAGTGGGGATTATTACAATTCAAGGTGAGATCTGGGTGGGGACACAAAGCCAAACCATTTCAGGGATGAATTATGAGAGTTTCAATATACTGTTTAATGTTTCTGAATGTTTCTATAGTGGTAATAAATGAACACACTACAATCCACAAACTCAGCACCTGACGACAATATATTGAGGCTCAGGTGATAACACCAGTTAGGGCATACAGCTCCACCCTCACTACTCATTGAAATCACTTGGGGAGCTTTGAAAAAGACATCATCTCCTGGACCCAATCCCTAGAGGGATTCTGTTTAATGGTCTAGCATGGGTCCCCAGCTTCATAGGTCTTAAAGTCCTGCTGGCAATTCTCATGTGCAGCCGGATTGAGAAACACCAAGTTAGGAGTTGTGATGATATTTTATCTTGAGTTCCACAACTACAGAGTTGGCTGAAAAAGTTCCAAATAACTAACTCTGGCTGAAACACCCTGCTAAAATCTGCAGGAATCTCTAGTTGATAGGTAATATGCAGCAGCCATCCTCAGTGTTTGCAAGCTGGCTGTCCCCCTATTGAATGAGATGGTGGGAGGCAGAGAAGAAGCAAGCACTTGCATTGACACGGGCAATAAGGACATTATTATCTGTCCCCGTCTGCTGCAGAGGTACAGATTACTAATACTAAGCCATCTCTTTTACTTAATCGCTTCATTTAAACCAATAATACAACTTCCCCTCATTAGCAAGACAAACCATTAGAATTAACTGCATGATGTTCACTCAACAGGGCGCTCAGAGCAAGCTGCTTAGAATTAAAAGCATATTTTTAACACTTCAATTTTCTAGAATGTCATCAGAAGAGGAGGGCAGAAATATGAGCTACTGTATTTGATGGCCTGCTTTGTACTAGACTCTGTAGTAGGCAGACTGATTTGTTTTCCCGTTTAATTGTGACTACAAGTCTAAAGCCCAGGGAAGTTCAGTGACTTGCCCAAGGTCACTCAGCTTGTAGGTAGCAAGACAGATTGGAATTCATGCTAGCTTGCCTCCAGCCTTTATGAAGCTGTCTTCCCATTGAAAAGAAACATAAAAAGTATTATCAACAAACTAGCAATACTGAATGAGAATGGATAAAATTTGGTCCTTTGTGTATGTAATAAAAATAACTCATGGCTGACAAGTTTAGTGATGGTCTTGGCAACTATTCAATAGCTGCTTAGAATGAATCCATTTGTCTCCAAAATGTCAGTGGTGGTGCCTCTGGGAAGTAAAGTTACGGGAGATTTTCTAATCCCTTCTTTATATTTTTTCTGTGTTTCCCACATTTTCTACAGTGAATTTGCACTACTTTTATCATCTGAAATACAAGCAAGTCCCCCCAAAAAAGTATTGATCCATCCTTGATCGTGGCAACCATGCTGTCCCTGAACATATTCATTGCATTTAAATATCCAAACTATCTTCTAAGCCAATTGATTTGAGAAGCAGATCCAAACCATGTTCCTCATTCCAAGGTGGTCAAGGATACTGTTCATCTACAAGTCTGTGGGGAATGAGGATAGCTACCCTGAAAATACCAGAACTCTTATTTGGTTTCCTGCAATTGCCTATATAAAACATGATGACGTTTTCCCAAAGGGAAAGTAGATCTCGTGTAATGCAAGATTTAAAGAAAGAAGAAGGCGCGCTAAGCTAAAGTGAAAGCTGCAGAAGATAAATCAAGAGTGAGATATAAAATTTGGCCGCTTTCTAAGGAAACGAAGTTTTCAAGTAGTGATAAAATTACATTTTCCACCTCTTTTCTTCCTGTATATAATTCCAAGAAAAAGATGTGGAAATGTTACAAGGATTAAATTTCAATATTGATGCTCCCTCTCTTGCGTACTGACTTATTAAAGAAATTCGAGAAAGCTCATTGCGGGAAAAAAAATTCTGAATTGTAACTAATTTCCTTAAAAATCTTTTGTAAAATCCAGAATACGGTTTTTTTAAAACCTTTTTTGCGCTCGCACATACCCCCCTGAGAGGAAACCGGTTCGTTTTTGTGACACAGCATAGGCACAACGGAGAAACTGTTCTCCTTATTTTCTAATAATTTCATCCTGTAAACTTCATTTTGCACAACTTGATAAAGACCTTCAATGAGCGACAAGCATGAATACGAGCTGACTTTAGGAGCTCCCCACACTGCATTGTGCCCTTAGCCCTGGGTTCTATTACCTATTACCTGAGTTCCTCAACATTAGCCACACTCCTGGCAAGAATCCCCTTTTCCCGGCGAAGCTTCTTGATCTCAAGTTTGAGGATTCTCATGTCCTCCAACCTCTGGTTGTACTGGCTCTCCCCTTTATTCAGCACGGACTGTTGGATCTTGATCTTCTCATAGAGCAAAGCTAACTCGTCATTGCGCCGAACAAGCTGAGACCCCAGGATATCTCTCTCACTGATGACCTAGAAAGGTAGGGAAGGGCATGGCCACCAGGGAAGGAAAAGTCTCAGCTTTTCACTGTGGTAGCAGCATTCATTCAGCCAACGAGTATGTATAAAATGCCCACATGTACTGGGCACCACATGGCTGGGCAATAGAAAAAGCTGGCTAGACAATCAACACTGGACCCCTCCCGTTAGAGTTTCTGAAAACACCGTACAACAAATAATCTTTAATAATATTAATAATAGGCTGGGTGCAGTGGCTCAAGCCTGTAATCCCAGCACTTTGGGAGGCCAAGGTGGGCGAATCACGAGGTCAAGAGATCGAGACCATCCTGGCCAACATGGTGAAACCCCATCTCTACTAAAAACACAAAAATTAGGCTGGGCGCGGTGGCTCACGCCTATAATTCTAGCACTTTGGGAGGCCGAGGTGGGTGGATCACCTGAGGTGAGAAGTTCATGACCAGCCTGCCCATTAGGGTGAAACCCCATCTTTAGAATAATAATAATAATAATATTAATAATAATAGTCCAAGCATGGGTACCGTGGCTCATGTGTGTAATCCCAGCACTTTGGGACACTGAGGTGGGTGGATCAAGTAGTTCAAGACCTTGAAGATCTTGAGGCCAGGAGTTCAAGACCAGCCTGGCCAAGATGGTGAAACCCTATCTCTACTAAAAATACAAAAATTGGCCAGGTGCAGTGGCGCATGCCTGCAGTCCCAGCTACTTGGGAGGCTTAGATGGGAGGATGGCTGGAGCCTGGGAGGAGAAGGTTGTAGTGAGCCGAGATTGTGCCACCGCACTCCAGCCCGGGCGGCAGAGAGAGACTTTGTCTCAAAAATAATAATAACAGTAGCCTAGGCCGGGCGCGCTGGCTCAAGCCTGTAATCCCAGCGCTTTGGGAGGCCGAGGCAGGTGGATCACGAGGTCAAGAGATCAAGACCATCCTGGTCAGCACGGTGAAACCCCGTCTCTACTAAAAATACAAAAAATCAGCTGGGCATGGTGGCGCGTGACTGTAATCCCAGCTACTCAGGAGGCTGAGGCAGGAGAATTGCCTGAACCCAGGAGGCGGAGGTTACGGTGAGCCGAGATCGCGCCATTGCACTCCAGCCTGGGTAACAAGAGCGAAACTCCATCCCAAAAAAAAAAAAAATAGCCTAATCATCTAATGATCTTTAGCCATGTCTGTGGTGTTTGGTTTACTTCCAAATCCATTATTTTTCTAAATGTTCAAATCTGAATGACTTCATGGTGGGCTAGCGCTTGCCAAGTTCCACCACTTCCTTCTATCTTGCCCTGGCCAACTTCTCTCCACCAGGTCCCTTAGAGCATTTAAATTTCTAACACCCAAATTATGCGTTTGGGTTTCTATCTCCCAAATTATTATTTTTATTTTTTTCATGTTAGATGGGTAATGTACCGACATTGTAATAAGGTTTGAGGGAGGCATATCTTACACATACATGTGAACACCCAGTCAAGATCGAATCATGTAATTATGAATTGCAATTCGATGTGAGCCACTGTATTATACTACAATGCAAGCTCCTTGAGGATGAACCTTATTGTCTCGGTGGCAAACGTGTCCCTAGTGCCTACAGGAGTGACTGATGCATGGGAAGTGTTCATAAATATAAGTTAAATAAAGCAGTGAATATTTCATAATTAATCAACACAAGATAGGTCTCTGCTGCTGCTCTTCCAGTAGGGATGGTTGGCAGAGCTTAGAGAGGAATGAGGGTTCGTGAAGGGTGGAATATAAATACCTGTGTCTGTTAACAAGGTCTGCAAGCCTGACTAGGAGGTGCTCTACCTGGTCTAATTCCTTCTTCTGTCTCAACCTCTCCCCGTCAGCCTCGGCGATTATTCGCAGGAGTTTTCTCTCCTCAGCTTCCTGCTTTTCAATAAAGTGTTTGGTCTCCAGGGCTTGTTGTCTCAGCTTCTGCAGCTCGGCCTACCAAACAGTGGAAGATACAGGCAAATTTCAATTCATTACAGCACAAACCAGGATGACAGAGCCTGGATTCAGATGTACAGTTGTGCTTCTTACTCTTTCCTCTGATGTTTCGTTTAACACGGTTTGATCACTCTCACAAGCAAAACAAGCTTACAACACACATACACACGCACACACACACACACACACTCACTCATAAAGAAACAGCATTACAGTCATCATGTTTATTCTGAGTTGTGCCCTTGAGGGATTTCTATCATTTTTCTATATATGTGTAGCAGGGGCTTCATTGGTATTCAGTAGCACTTCATCTCTTACCAGCTAAACACCAGAATAATTCACAAAGAATAGTGCAGAGCAGGATGTGGGGTGAGGACAGGGGAGGACTCTGTGCGTACCAGCTCCTGTAATGGCCCTAACACCACCAGCGCATGAATAGCACAGGTAAAGCCCTTTGTGAGCAAAATTAAACTAGTGAAAGATAACAACTGTCTGTCTTGTAAAACATCCTGATGGAACAGAAGGGATGTCACTTATAAAAAGATATATAGATCCTACTTCTACAGCACCTCCAACCCAGATGAAAGGATAAGATAGATAAATTTTATGCAAATATTAAGAAGTCCAGGCAATAACTTTTCAGTGTCTTGATTATCACACAGATGGTGAATTGATGTTACAGGAGGTCAAAGAAAAAGTCATCATTAGACTGGGAGTAGCAGGGATGCTTTTTCAGAGAGCTCAGAGCTGAATCTGGCCCCTAAACTTATATGAAAATCATAGGAATTATGGAGAAAGGGTGCCATGGATTGCTAAGTTTCAAAAGGACAATTTGTCTCATCAAAGTGCACATTCACCTCTAGTTTGTTGGTGACCTACCATATCCAAGGCATGATACTAGCCATTTGCACAGCTACTCCTATCTCATTTAATGCAATTACAGAGACAAAAGCAAGTAAAGTGCCCAAGGTCATGGTACTATTAAACAGCAGATTAGAGATTCCAACCCAGATCTTTTGATTCCAAAGCCTGTGCTCCTTCTACTGTTACCACCCAAGAGTTCTAAATCAAATAGAGAAGACAAGCAAGACTTGAGGGAGTCGCCATCCGTTGAAGATGATGAATAACCAACAACAGTGTGAAAATGCTATCTACCTATGTGAAAAGTATCTACACATAAAGGAGTTTATATTTCTGCCTGGGGCTTAGAGGGAAGAACCAGCCAGGTTCCTGGCAGTTGACAGATATTGACAACATGGAGGAGTATGTGTTGTGGGAGCAGGGCATTCAACAGTCAGGCTTGTGGCAACAAAGGTGTGCAAACTATAAAGTACCTAATGTGTTCACCAAACAGTGAAACAGCCAATATGGCTGAATTCGAGAGGTAGGCAGGGAATAGCTGGAGGTAAGGCTTGCAAACAGCTAAGCCACACAGGGAAGGGCCTTGTGTGCCATGCATTATATAGGGTATGCAGTGGGGGAACTAGAGTTACGTACGTTACAGTAGAGAATAATATGCCTTTGAGAGGTTCCATGCCCAACTGGGATAGACAAGGGGTATCACAGACCAGGTCAGCACAAGAAGCAGCAAATGAGGAGAAAGAGCTCTGCTTTCCCCCATGCTGGAATCAGAAGGGAGATGATGAGACGATACTAAGGTTTCAACTTGTCGATGGCTTGCAAGTTGGCAAAGAGTAATCATTTTTACCTTCAAGTAAGTATTTGGACCCCCACCTACCCAGAATGACACCAAGGTGACGGAAAACCTCATACTTTTAAGTGCCTTTGAACCAACCCAACTTTAGTTAAGGTCTGTCTGTCTCTATCCCATGAAAACCAAAAGTCATTAATTCTATACCTCAGACTTGTCCAAACAGTAGAAGATACTGTGTACCTAGTCATAGATGTGAAATGTCAGAAACTGAATGCAACCAGCTACTGTAAAACCAAGGGTTTCTTTTATGACATTTTGTTTGTTCATTCATGAAATATGTTCTGGTCTAGGGATAAGCAAAAGGAAATACTTATTGAGAAAAGATCTCATCTAGTATTTACCACTTGGGGGATTGCCTGTTAGGAAAGAGAGCAAAGAGCCAGGCTTTCTGTTTCTATAATCAGTTAAGATGACAGCAAAGAGAGCAATAAAATACCTGTTTGGCTCATGCTTTCTTTAATAAAACTTTTATTTTCCCAGATGTGCAACATTCACTTCCCTGTTCTTAAGTGCCAAGAGCTGATCAGAATCCATCAGCAGAACAAAATGAAACCCCTGTTATATTAAAATGCAATCAACAGTGTGTAAAAGTATCTGTCTGAAATGTAAAACCACTCGTGCCTTTGGCATCACTAGGTACTTTTTTCATAATATATCAAAATTCTGAGTGGTCTCCTTATGTCATAAATTTATGGGCTGTAAACAAGATGTGGCATTAGACATCGGCAGCAAATGTTAACATCAACAAAATACCTTGGGTCTAATGCATTTAGCAGTTATAAATCTGATCCATCTCACCCAGGAAGGATGGCAACAACCACTATGCATCCAAAAGCTCATCAAGCAAAGCCCTAGGTGGGACCTGAGGCTTCTGCACCTATCCGAGTGTTACTGGTGGCATAAAGTTGTAATGAGATGGCAGGACACAGCCTTTACTCACTGCTTCCACAATTATACAATTTTGCAATAGACATTATGGATTATCTGTAACCAGATTTGGCTATGAGCATAAATCATATCCTAAGAGTCATACTTGCAGAATTTCTGCCATTCATATATGATCTCAACGAGTTTCACAGAAATCATCTGTTTAAATGTAGCAAAACAAATACCACCCGAAGTCCTCTAGTCATGAGAATAATTAGGCGCTCTCTCTCTCTCTCTCTCTCTCTCTCCCCTCCCTCCCCTTCTCTCTCATGGATGACAGCTCCCTATCCACGGCATGCTACAGTGTCCACTAAGTAAAAGAATATAGCACCCTGAAGCCAGACCCTAATATGGTGCTGAGCTTTGGACATAGAGAATTTGCTGCTGAATTATTCACCAAGAATCAAAGTGCTGTCAGATACATGTCGGATGATTGGAAAGTGACGAGACAGAATCAGGGGCTTGTTAGGACTGGATGGCAGACACTCCAAATGAGATGGCTCCTTCAGTGCTGATGAAACAAGACTGGGACAGAATGGGCAGATGAATGCAGACACAGCAACGTCTACACAGAACTATTGACATGTTGTCATAACCATAATGTGCTGACAGTGTACAGGATCCTGAGGCGTCAGTGGAGCCTGGTAGCCACAGAAAAAGTAAAAGAAACATGGAAGGAGATTTGTCTGCTGAAGGGGCTGAATGAAGATGAGGATGACCTACTAAGGACAGTCATTTGTCTATTGGCTTGGAGAAGTTGTAAATTGGGTTGTCCTATCCAAGGGTATCTCACAGGCTACCTAGCAGGCATGGGCTTGCCCCTCTGGGAGGGATTATGTACCCACATAGCTTTGTATAACTCACAATAATAAGATAAATGTCTCTTGGAGCAAAGTTACTGGAAAATCTGCCCTTTCCCTAGGGGTTTTGGTTGGCAGATTTTAGATGCATGAAATCCTAGGACCTGTGTGAAATGTGATTCATTCTTAGGCTAAAAAAGTCAAAAGGCTAAAACTCAACATTTGAGCTGTCATATTTTTCTAGAGAATGTCAAACGAGCTTAATGATAGGCCAAAATTATCCAGTCAGAGCACCATTGCAAGTCACCCTTGGATAGTCTCAAATAATAAATCAGGCAGGCCTCTCTCTCTCTCTGCTCCTCATTCTTGCCTTCATGAGAAATGCTGGGAGAAAGGGCATCCTAGTTCCACGGTAAGTCCAAAGCAATCATCTTCCTATAATCGATGACCCAAAGCCATCCAGACCTGGGATTCTCTCCATTTGGAGCAGTCTCTGGAGCAGAAGCCTTTTAATCATCCTTCATGTTGACCAGATGCCAAATCTGCTGGCCCAGGTCCAAATGATACAGGACCCTATTACCCTGTATTTTATTTTATTATGACCCTTCTTTGGAGCTTTATGTGTAGATACCTGACGGCAGAGGCCATAAATGAAACAAATATTAGCTAAAGTCAAGCTCTGAGGAATTAGGAATCATTGATATTTTGTATAAGACATTTGTTCTAAAGCAGAATTTTGTAGAAGGCCATTAGTTCCACCTTGGACCCCATTATGGAGTAATTATTAATTTTTCGAATAGAGCATTACTAGGGAAAGTAAGAGATGAAACCCAATGCCACCCTTTAAAGGGAAAGATGATACACCAGATGGATTACACTGAGCCTTGCTAACAAAGTCCACAACACTCATGGGTGAAGCAATGTTTAAAATAAGATTCTTCCGATTTACTCAGCAATAAATAAACCCCAACCCACTACAAGCTCCACAGTGGAACAAACTGTTTTCTATAAAACTCTGCTTTCAAACAAGGAGTATAAGGGCAAAGGTGCAGGATATTTTCCAATTTTAGAAAATATATGTATATTTCTTTACATATATAAAAACATTTAATGCAGAATCTTCTTTTTCTAGTATAAGCTGAAGTGAGGGAGATGAATGTCTGAGACAGGTAAATATATCAGTTACAGTATCTTTTTTGTACATGCTCTTTTGTTACAGTTTAATCTTTCTCAAACAAAATGAGCTTTAAGTTAATTTCATGTAAAAGTTCTATTTCCATGAAAACCTATCATTAACTTGACAAAACTCATTATTAAATCCAGAGTGCTTATTTCAGTCTACAGCATCTTAGAATCTAGGAAATATGGCATTAAACTGCCCAACACTAGATATACGTTTTCAAAACAGTGACTATCTTTGAAAGGTAGTATGTGCAGAAACCAAGGTACCCAATCTCTAATTTGCTGTAAAGTTTCTGCAAATGTCTCTTAAGCACCCATGAGTATTCTGCACATATATTTTCATAACAAAAGTGGCATTATTCTCTTGGAAGTTCTTTTTTTAATCCTTACTCAAATGGATTGGAATGGAAATCTATTGGATTGGATAGGAAAAAGAAAAGCACATTAGGTTTAGTGATGTGTATAGCAAAACATATTCGGTTAGAAGATTTGAAATGGCATAATTATTTGCTATGTATTCCTGAAAAGAGTCCTTATGTTAGTAGACATACAATATTCCAAGTTAGTGGATTTTTAAGGGCATGTCTTAGTAAGATATATGAAGACAGAGATATCCCTGGAAGAGCAGCTGCAGAGTTCTTAGACCCACAGAGGTAAAGTGAACTACAAACCTGGTCAAGAACAAACCAAGCAAGAATAGAGCTCTAACACCCAGCTGGTAAGACTGCAGATAGAAAAGTTACATGCACACCAAGTAAAAAACAGAGGGACAAAGCATCACCTTCCAGAAGGCCCAGGGAGGAATCTGGGAAGGTTGGGTGTAAGCACAATGGTTGGACTTGGTTGTGAATGCAGAGGGATTGTAGCGAGCTTGCAAGTTCAAGGACTTCTTGGCACTGCCAACCTGCTAGTTTCTCTCCCACTGATGTATGATAGCCAGCCTAAATGAAAGAGGTGTGTCTGCGTCTCCACCGCTCCCCTCCCCCATTCTACCTAGCAGCACTACCTGTAAGGAACACTGACCTAGAGATGGTAGAGCTCATCCTCCTGGTGCCTTGTGCGCTTGGTTTGGGTAATTAGCCCCTGTGACCACAGGCAGGCGTGGTTGTTCTCCCTGCCCCTTGCTGCCTTCAGTGAGACTGGAGGCTGCCTCAGATGGGCTGATGAACTATTGATCCTTCACTTTTACTATGAGGTCAGTACCTTCAATGTTTCCTTTTCCTTTTCTATTCGCTGCTGTTCCAGGTGCAGCTTCACAAGTGCAGACTCTTTGGCAGAGATTTCTTCTTTCAGCTGATCTACCTGATGGGTCATAATCTTTAACTTTCTCTTCATTTCTGTTATTTCATCCTAACAAAATGAAAGGAGAAATGTTTGAAAGTGAATTAGACATCATTGTCCCTATGGAAGTTCAATATATATTTAAGAGCTTTTTTTTTTTTTTTTTTTTTTTTTTTTTGTGAGACAGAGTCTCGCTCTGTTGCCAGGCTGGAGTGCACTAGCGGTGCAATCTCAGCTCACTACAATCTCCAGCTCCTGGGTTCGAGCAATTCTCCTGCCTCAGCCTCCCGAGTAGCTGGGACTACAGGCACGCACCACCATGCCCGGCTAATTTTTATATCTTTAGTAGAGACGGGGTTTCACCATGTTGACCAGGATGGTCTCGATCTCTTGACCTTGTGATCCACCTGCCTCGGCCTCCCAAAGTGCTGGGATTACAGGCTTGAGCCACTGCGCCCGGCTATAACTAAAAGATTTTGAAGCAAAGCTCTGGAATTCCAAAGATTATGCTGCTGCCCTCTGAGTCACAGTAGCTATTAGCAGTTTTAAAAATTAGAAAGACAGCCAGACACAGTGGCTCATACCTGTAATCCCAGCACTTAGGGAGGCCAAGACAGGTGGATCGCTTGAGGTCAGGAGTTCGAGACCAGCTTGGCCAACATGATAAAAACCCTGTCTACTGAAAATGCAAAAATTAGCCAGGCATGGTGGCATACACTTGTAATCCCAGCTACTCAGGAGACTGATGCAGGCGAATCACTTGAACCCAGGAGGTTGGGGTTGCAGTGAGCCGAGATCACGTCACTGCACTCCAGCCTGGGTGACAGAGCGAGACTCCATCTCAAAAAAAGTAGAAGGAGGAGAATAGTAATTCTACATAATAATTAAAAGTAGGACCATGATCTCCACATTCTATTAAGATGTGTCATTTCCATTTCACATAACCTGATAGTTTTGCATAAATTGGTCTTCTTTTCAGGTGAATTCCATAAGATTTTTTTTTTATCTAGTCTAAATTTTGCCATTAGGATAAGAGAAACTAATTTAAATGCAGGGTAAAAATAAATTAAAATGTAAGGATATAAATATATTATTTACCTGAGCCTCCACCAGATTTTTGCTATACAGATTCCTGTCTGATCTCACAGCTTCATACAGGTTCTGTTGCTGTTTTAACTTAATCTCTGATTCAGCTATTTTTTTCCTGTAGTCAAAAATTTGCGTTTCACGAACTTTTATGTCTTCCATGTTCATGAGGACCTGGAGGAGAAAGAAGTATATGAATGTGGTTACATAGCCCATCTGTGCTTATCGGTTGAGGACAAATGGAGTTGTTATCTAAGGGTGGCTGGTAGAGATGCCAGTAATCAGAAAATCTGACAGTGGCTATAATCACTGCGGTACAACACAGAAATTCAGCCCAACTGATTAGGGGCAAACATGCATTTTATCTATAGGAGAGTTCTGCTCAAGTATAAAGGCTTAACACAGTTATTTCGTGATCACAAGAAAGAAAAAAAACAAAAAAACAGAAGAAATTCTTTCAATTCTGAAAACCTCTCCTGACCACCCTACCCATGAAAAAGGGTGTGGGGGGAGTCACAGGCTTAAACAGATCTTGACACAAAGCACTAAGAAAGATAAGAGATAGCCTAGCTGTTTGGCCACATTGGTTGCTTATAAAGTTAACCATGAGAAAGAAAAACGGTCTTTGAACCTTGATAGCAATCATAACGCTACCTTGCCAATGTCAAACTCACTCCATCAAGGGAACTGAAAAGGACTTCATAAAAATGCACTCTACTGTGCATGAACTACTTCCAGGAAAGGTGGGATGGAAGGACTACTGCCTCCTTTTTGCAAGTATGAAAAACCAACACCTGAAATTCCACCATGAGTCGATACCACTCAACAAGCCATGCACACAGTAGCAATGATGAAATCATGATTCTCCACTGCAATATCCACAGAAATTCCTTTTTTAAAGACAAACTCCTTTTAAAAGTCATTAAGAAGAAAAATTTTCACAAAGAAATACGATTAAGTCAAGGAAACTATAGTGTAAATAGCAGCTAGAGCACATAGGGAGAAAATTCTTAAGCAAATTTCGCTGTTTCTTGGTGTTCCCTTAATTAATGGTTGCAATGGGAGGACACAAAGCAATGTGGCAGAGCATGGAGGAAAAGGGGACACGCATGAAGAAATAGGGCTACGGAAGGGTCCTCTGAGGAAGGGACAGTTTACCTAGAATGAAAGGTGGAAAAGAACTCTGCCATCCTGATATTCACCATGACTCAAGTGTGGGCTACTTGTGAGCGACATGTTCCCAAATTACTACACTTACCAGAATCTGCTTTTTCCACTTGTAGAATTACCATCCCGGAAAATACATAAATGAGAAGTCTGGTTCTATTCTTTCCCCATCAGAGTTAATGATGGCTATTATTTAAAATATTTATCTTTCATATATTTAAATAAGCACCTTTCAAAATTTTTTTACAGGTGCCTAAGGAGGAGTGGGATTGAATTTTAGTAAATGTCTTGCAACATTTTGTACTGTTCTTTCTTATTGGATCAATTGATTTGATAAACCTACTAATATATTTTCCCTTTTAAAAATATTTTATTTTCTTTATATACAGTTACATGTACCATAATTTAAAATAAATTCATAAATGTGAAATATACATTAATTTTCCTTATGTACTTGGACTTTCTCCCTTCAACATCAGCCCCTCTTCTACATGAAACAAAACTAGGTTAACAATTTACCATGTACCCCTCCATATTTTTCACTGGATTCTGCCTATTCTACTCAGGTCTATAGGCTAATTATAATAGCTAATATTCATCAGTTACTTTCTACGTACCTGACATTTTACATGTATTAGCTCCTTTAATCTCTCAAAAATCCTCTAAGATATGTACTGTTATTCCTCCCAATTTTACAAAGAAGGAAACAGATCAAAGTAAGTCATATTCACAAAATTATTTAATGAGTAGATAACTACACAGATTTGTTTCTTTTCTGTTTTGCTTTTTTGGGGTTTGTTTTTATTTTTTAGCCAAATGGGACCTTATTATAATTACTCCACTTTGCTTTTTATCATTGAACAATACCTTGTGGAGATTTCTAATTCGTTCTCTTTGAAGGTTGCATAACATCCTACAGTGTGGGTGTGCCACCATAATTTAATTCTTCTCCACTGGTGGGCATTAACTTTGTTTCCACTTTTTTGCCACTCTGGACCATGCTGCAGAAAACACTTTGTGTGTGTATTCTCATGCACTTGTGCTTTTATTTCTGTGGGGTGGATTCCCAGGAGTGAAATAGCTGGCTCAAAAGACATATATATTTTCAACTTTAATAGATATTGCTAGATTGCTTTCCAAAATGGCTGTAATACTTTACATTTCCACACCACTGGCAATAGCTTTCTTAATAGAAAACTATCCTTGCAGCTTCAGGATGAATCCTCTTTGGTCATACTGGATGATTCCTTTAATGTACTGTTGAATTTGGTTTGCTGGAATTTCATTTAGGATTCTGCATACATTTTCCCAAGTGATCCAGGCCTATATCTTTCTTTTTAGTTCTATTTTAAAGTTTCTGTTGGTTTCATAAGTAAACAGAGTACGTTTCTGTTCATTCATTCATTCACTCCCCCATTTATTCATTCACTCAATGAAATGCACTGAGGACCTATCTTTGACAGGCACTGTAAAAGCACGTGTGATAGGAAGAAGAATAAGACACATTCCCTACCCTCAAGTTCACTTGTAGGGAGTGACTTCACCATAGAATGGATAATCAAGGAATGGATACAACCAGTAAACTGAGATATGCACCAACTGTTATGGGAGAAGCTAAGACAGAAAGGATAATGGTTAACAGATTGAAAATACTTTGAACAGCATCATTAGCATTCAGAATATCAAGCAGCATGTTAGAGAGAAGAAAAAAATTGTTCAATCACTTGGAGAGATGTTAGAACAAGAATAATTCTTTGCACAGACAGAATAATGCCCCAAAGAAAGGAGGTAGCCGAGGGCTTATCTTTTGGAGCATCAGCTAGCATGGTCTATCTTTCTGTACACAACAGTGCATAAAAATCACAGACTTGCTTCTGGATTCTTGAAGCTGGGAGTATTAAGAACCCATCATGACACCAAGAAGATAAAAGGAATTGAAGTTAAATGACAATGAAAAAATTTGCATATTCTATTCAGGTCTGATTAATAACAATAATAGCTAATATTCATCAGTTACTTTCTAGGTACCTGATATGTATTCGCTCCTTTAATCTCTCAAATATTCTCTAAGAAACGTACTATTACTGCTTCCAGTTTTACAAAGGAGGAAACAGATCAAAATAAGTAATAGTTACACACTTACTCAATGAGTAAATAGATAACTACACAGATTTGTTTTCTGTTTTGCTTTTTAAGTACTTAGCATATAGTAATTTAATCATTTAATAGATGTTAAGAAGTTATTATGATAGTTTACATTATGTCATGTTACATAATACTAGGGGATAGTGAAACTAGGGGAAAAGGCGATTTACAAGCAGTGTGTTTCTGAGTGTTGGGACTCGGTTTATTTTTATGGAAATCATTCAGGCCAAAGTCATGCAGAAGTTAAAATCCTGAAAATTCATAAAGTGTATGGGTGTTAAGTGATAGCCAAACCTCTTGTCAGCAAGCTGCCCCCATTAGAAGTGGTGTATCAGAGACACAGGCTGCCAGCTGTGGGGCTGGAGCTTAATTAATATACACTTTGAGATACCTCAAACCAACTCATGAGATAAATCACATCCAAATGTAGAAAGTTTTATTACAGCCAGAGAATTGGAGCTCCTAGCACTCCCAGGCTTCAGAGGAGTCCAGAAAATGCTTACAGTGCACGACAGAAGTACACTGTCAGTTTACAACCTACTCCTTTCTTTCTCTGTTAAAACAACCTGTCAATAGAAATAAGAGTGAGATCGAAATCAATAACGCATACGGGAAAACTGCAGCGTAGCCAAAACATCACATAGACGGAGGTGGGATTAGAAAGTAGGTCATTGCATTTGGAACCCCTTAATGTGCATTTGATGAAATATCAGTACAATAAACTTCTCAAATAAGTTTTTCTGACTTGGTGTCAATGGTTTGAATGCTGACAATGCTTTTACCTTCATAATGAAACTGAAAAACTCACTCTGCAAAAATAAAAAACATCTATGTGCCCAGGCCTGTGAAATGTTGAGTCTTCCCTATTTTTCTTGCTTTGTTATTTTATCCTCTATCGTGAATTTAGGGAGGCATATCTATGGATTTGATTCATTTTTATAACATTATATTATGAATGGGGGATATAATAATATCTATCTCACAGGGCTATTATGAGGATTTAAGTGAGAGAACATACATTGTGCCATCATATAAGTACTTAGCATATAGTGATTTAATCATTTAATATATGTTAACATTATTATGATAGTTTACTGTCAGGCTTCCATGTGCAAGCCTGGACCCAGAAAGTCTGAAGTCCTGCCTGACTCCGCTGATCACTCCCAACCACCCCGCCTGCATTAGCCATTATCCCTGATCACCCAGAGGAGCTTCCCCCCAACAAATGTTAAGCTTCTCTCCCCACACTGTCGTCTTAACTGTTATTATGATAATTTGAATACTCCTCATCCCACCCTGACATCTTAACTGTTTTGCTCTGTGAATATCCCTCCACCCCACCCTATCATCTTAACTACTCTTACGTCTTTCTTCACCCCTTCCACCCTCCACCCCCCCTGCCATTGTAACTGAACTTATGGTAATGTATACTCCTTGCCCCTACCCCCACCACTGTAACTGATTTTACTCTGTAACACTACTGCCCACCCCAAACCTATAAAACCAACTGCTATCCCACCACCCTTTGCTGATGCCCTTTTCGGCCTCAGCCCACCTGCACCCAGGTGAATAAACAGCCATGTTGCTCACACAAAGCCTGTCTGGAAGATCTCTTTATTAAATGCATTTAATATTCGGTACTATTGGACTCAAATAACATTTATATTATGTCATGTTACATAATACTAATACTTTAAAAAGTTAATTTGATTTTCCCACGCATCAAATCCTGTTCTGCAGGAAAAGTAATGATACGAAGCATGCTTCTTTTATTATGACACAAAAAGCTTATAATTTGTGTTCCCTTGATTCCTCTCTCCAGGGTTCTGCCCAATTACAGAGGCTCTGTATAAAATTCAAATTAACATCAAAGAAACAGGAGCTTTATTTCATTATGAAGATATCTATCTAGTGGACAATATTTCTTTAATCAATTTTTGCTTTCTTTGCTTGCATTAAGTCCTTGAAAGCACATTATTATTCATTTCCTGGAACCTCTGTCCTGAAGAGCTTTGCTTGACACTCTTATAGGCCAATGAGCAAAGAGCTAGGAAATTTGTTGTTAAGGGTTATGCTGCAAAAGAATGTTTTTTGGCACGTAAAATGTCCGGGAGGTGATTGCCAGAAGTTTAATATTTGGAATGAAAAAGGAGGGGGATCCTAAAATGAGGCAAGTGCATTATGCGAAAAATGTTCCGCAGATGTAATAATTAACTAGGAATGGTTTTATCTAGAACATGTAAAATTTCAGAAAGCAAGAAATATGATAGACCACAACTTATCATGCTATTCCTCATTCCTCTCAATTTATCTGAATAGTAAAATTTAGAGTGCAGCAAAGGAAAATCATGAAGATAAAAAGTGCTGTAATCCTGGAGTAGATTATCTTACGGTTCAACAAACGTTCACTCTCTCCCATTGTCTCACAGCCTAATGGGAGGAGCGCATTTCCCCATGCTGTTGATGTTAGCCTTGGTCATGTGACTCGCTACAGCCAATGGGAGGTCAGAACATTAAACAAGCAGAGACACACGAAATGTGGTTGTATGCGTGGCTTTCTTGTTTTCCTTCCTTTCCCCATGAGAAGAACATGCACCTGGAGGATAAGAAACATGTGGTTCAGAACTGAGCCCAACCCACGGCCTGGAGCCAAGTCTAGACAAGCCCAGGTTAGGTCAGCTGAATCTCTGTCAGCTGCAGTGTGTGAATAAGAAAGGCTTGTTTCTGTATCCCACTGAGAGATTGTGGCTACTTATCATGCACCATTATTATGGCAAATGGTGACTGAGACAAGCACATAAGAAAAGGTTTGGGATTCTGAGCCATCCAGCTCAGGCACAAAAGGGGATCGTCTTTCTCACTGGCAAATGACAAGCTAAATTAATACAATGTAATGTGGGACTTTAGCAGCTTCGAATTCACTTTTCTTTCTCTAAGCAAGATACAAGAAGGCAAATGTTGATGCTGTTTTGCAGTTCGGAAGGAAGAAGAGACCAGACCTGGAAGTCACTCACAGCTAAAAATACCAAAGATAATTCAGGTAAGATCGTCCATCGTGGTAATCTGTTTCACATGAATTTAAAGGAAGGGCAGACCCATAGTCATAAATAAATATATTATTAGAAAATAATATAGATACTTAAAAGTGAGTCTCTGACTAGTTAGCTCAGATGTCTATTATGCTTTCCATTCTTATTCCAAAAAATATGAGTATTTACTAGTAAGTAAGCAATATGAAGAACTCAAAATTGAATAAGACTCACTCATGAGAAGCCAGTATGTAGAATGAGGCAGACATGCAAATAGCAGTTAAGTGCACACAGGCAACCTTAACCGCCAGAGGGGAACCAAGTACAGAGGAATTAGAGATCACTTTTAATAAAGCTCCATGGAAAAGGTGGAATTTTATTTGGTCCCAGAAGGAAAGGCAAGATGTTGTTAATATTGTTTATTTCAGCTGGGTGCAGTGGCTCACGCCTGTAATCCCAGCACTTTGGGAGGCCGAGGTGGGTGGATCATGAGGTCAAGAGATTGAGACCATCCTGGCCAACATGGTGAAGCCCCATCTCTCCCAAAAATACAAATATTAGCTGGGTGGTGGCACGTGCCTATAGCGCCAGCTGCTTGGGAGGCTGAGGCAGGAGAATTGCTTGAACCTGGGAGGTGGAGGTTGCAGTGAGTGGAGATTGCACCACTGCACTCAATTTATCTGAATAGTAAAATTTAGAGTGGCAACAAAGCGAGACCGTATCTCAGAAAAAAAAAAAAAAAGAATTATTTCCTTTTTAAAATCAGGATACTAAAGTAATACATATCCGTTTTACTTTATTTTTTTATTTTTATTTTTTTGAGACAGAGTTTTGCTCTTGTCACCCAGGCTGGAGTGCATTGGCGCTATCTCAGCTCACTGCAACCTAAGCCTCCCTCATTCAAACAATTAGCCTGCCTCAGCCACCCAAATAGCTGGGATTACAGGTGCACACCACCACCCCAGCTAATTTTCATATTTTTAGTAGAGACGGGGTTTCCCCATGTTGGCCAACCTGGTCTTGAACTCCTGACCTCAGGTGATCCACCCGCCTCGGCCTCCCAAAGTGCTAGGATTACAGGCGAGAGCCACTGTGCCCAGCTCATCCATTTTTGACTACTTAAAAAATACAAAGGGGGGAGGGGGCAAATTAAAACAATTTGTATCTTTATCACCCGAAGATAACCACTATTAATATGTTAATATGGTTCCGTCCACTCATTTTCCTGTTAAAACAAAAAAGGGCAACTAGGTATCTGCTTTTTCTTCTTCCCTAAATTCTCACAGAGAACTGTTTTTCATTATTGTAGATGAAACACACTCACAAAAGGACTTTCCTCTAGGGCAACTCTATGGAGCGTCTCCTGTCGCTGATTTTGTCTGGAACATGGTCAGCCTATACAGTTCCCTCTTCATCTCCAGAAAATATTTTCTCACTACATCCTTGACTGGGGGTTCAGTTCCACCATCAGAAATCAACTCTCTGCAGGCTGGTCTCTATTCTCTGTCTTCTCTCTTATCTTCTCTATGATCATTACCTAGAGGGTTTTTTGTCTGCATTCTAAGAGAAATCTTCAAGTTTGCACTCCACTAATCACATTTTCTTTTTTCTTTCTTTGCTTTTTTAAGAGACAGAGTCTCATTCTGTTGTCCAGGCCGGAGTGCAGTGGCATGATCATAGCTCACTCAGCCTTAAACTTCTGGACTCAAGAGATCCTCCTCCCTCTGCCTCACAAGTAGCTAGGACTAGAGGAGCACACCACCGATTCCTGTGGGAAATTTTCTGTTTTTATTTTTGTAGGGACCAGGTCTCCCATGTTACCCAGGCTGGTCTTGAACTCCTGGCCTCAACGGATCCTCCTGCCTCATCCTCCCGAAGTGCTAAGGTTACAGGCATGAGCCACCATACCTGGCCTGATTCCAGTTTCCACAACATCAATTCTGCTCTTTACTAACTTTGGTGTGGATTTTAAATCTGCCTTTATTTTGTTTTCAGTTATTATACAATTGATCCTTATTCTGTCCAACTGTTCCTTTTTATTTCATCTTTGCTTTTTCCTAGAGGTAATACAATGTTGGATTTCTAACTCAGGTGATAGTCCTGTACCCTGCTGGGGTCACCTTGTGCTTGACAACAACAAGTGTAGACTTTCCATATTCTGTGTGCTGGGAAGCCCCCAAACCCTCTAATATCTCCAAGAATTCTTGGAGGAATTGTATTTCTTCTACTTGCTGTGGCTCTGGTTTGCTGTTGCCATAGCATTCTAGATTCTTGGGTTCATCTTGTCTCTTGCACATACTGTCCTTTTTCTGGGATGTGTCACCTCACACCCTCATCACACCATGCCTGTGCACCCAAAGTGCAACCTCAACTGCAGGGTTGATGCAACAGATTTGTCACAGGAGGTTTGAAGAACAGAGCACAGTGAGGAACTTAAAGTCAAATATTGGACATCACCATTCTCAGCAATTCCTTCGTCAGTCTTATCTCTGGGAACTCCTCACTTCCAGCAGAACCCAGCCTACTGCCTTGATGCTGACATTGTCTGTCCTCCTCTCCCATTCTCCCCCATCTCCTCCCCATTTCCTGCTCACCACCCACTCCTCCTTTCCCACTTCCTGTTACTTTTCACACGTGACTGTGTTTCACTCTGGTTCATGGAACCTCACCTTTCAAACCAAGGCAAATATCCACGTATTTTGCTAAATGAAGACTGTTCCTCCCATTAGGGGAAACTTGGCACCAGGTTTTACGTATTTATACTCTTTGAAGGAAGCCAAACCTTTTCTCTGCATTTTATTCTATTAGGTTAAGAACCTTATGAAATCACTGATAGTCAATTGTTTTTTATTTACAAAAAAAAAAAAAATTTCAAAGGGTCCAACCTAAAGATCTTGCCATAGAAGAATTTTCAGAGCCAGACCCTTACCCTGGGGCTCCTAGAAGGCATTCTCTTTCTTTGGTTCTCAGCCATGTTTTCCCATAGGCTTCATTAAGCTGCTTTTTCTTTATCCATTCATGAGTAAGACAGAATTTACTGCAACCTAAGAACAATGCCACTAAGGTGAAGGGGTTTACATTTGCCCAGCTCTTAGTACCTTAGGGTGGTGGCAGATCCACTTTCAGATCTACAGCTGGAAACACGGTGACGTGCCCAGTCCCAGTCCACCTCCAACTTCTAACATTCTTTAGTGATATTGGAGGAGCCAAATTAGGTATGCTGTCGATCCTTTTTGTGTGTGCACAGACAAAACTGGAGACAAATTCTACAAGTAATTTTACATTGTCTTTCTCAGATTCATATTTCAAACATGTTCCTATCTTTAAAAATAATTTGCAAACACATGGTTTTAACAGCTACATAATACTATGTTGAATAAATATAACATGATTTATTTAACCTTTTGGGGGCTGATTCCTAGTTCTTGTTATTATAAATTATGTTTTGAAAAATATTCTTTCATATAAATCTCTCCATTTATTTTTCCTTAAATTCAGTTTTTCCTTAAAAATATTATTTCATATGAGTCTCTCCATTTTTTATTTTTCCTTAGATTCAGTTCTTCCTTAAATTTTCCTTGGAACAATGTATACTCACTTTAGAAGTCAACGAAAATGTCAGTTTCATGACATCTTCCCCAGCCTTTGGTATCATTTCTCAATGCCCCATAAATAGAATGCACATAAGGGAGCCTTTTGTTTGCGAGAATGAGGGTGTGTGTGTGTGTGTGTGTGTGTGTGTGTGTGTGTGTGTGTTGGGCAGTAAAGAAAGAAATCTGAGGAGCAGACAAAGAGACATACATCTCCTTAAGAAGTCCAGAGATGGCACAAGTTGCTGTAGCAACTGATATATTCTGTTGGGGTTAAGCAAGACACAGAAAAATTGTAGGTGATAAATAATATTTTAAGAACTTGTATTTAAGTTATTTAGGTGAGACATAATGTGTAGTTAAATATCAGAACTTGTGAAAAACAGTTAACAGCAAAACTTGGTATCTGAATCTCTCTTTTACAAGGAAGCCAAGAAAAATATATAATCCTATATTAAAATCAGTAGCAGCATTCTTTTTACCCCTTATCATCTATCCATTTGTTTAACAAATACTTTTTTTGGTGTCTCTCGTGTGCCAGGATGCTAGAAATAAAGAAATGAATGAAATAAAGTCCTTGCCCCCAAGAGTTCACTATAAAATAGATAAAACAAATATGCAAATAAATAATTACACTATAGATAGATAATCATCATTCCAGAGACATTAACAAATCCATAAAGTAGGAAGCGACAAGCTCTGCCCATAACAAATCAGAGGAGGCCTGACCTGAGCATTTCAGTTAGGTCTTGAAGGGTGAATAGGAATGTGCCATGCAGAAAAAGGAAAGAACTTTCCACAGAGAACAAAGAGCTCGGACTCTATCAATCACATTAGGTCAGAGTATCACAACTGTTGTCCCTTGCATGGGTTTCAGGTGTGTGCTAAAATACTGATTTCACTCTACCCACAGGATGGCCAGGCGGGACCTGGGCAGCTGGCATCCTTGGATTGGTCCCCTCCAGCGCCAAACAGCTTCATCTCCTTATTCACATGTACCACTGACATATGTATTAGTCCATTTTCATAGTGCTGTAAAAAACTTCCCTGTGACTGGGTAATTCATAAAGGAAAAAGATTTAATTGACTCCCAGTTCTGCATGGCTGGGGAGGCCTCAGGAAACTTACAGTCATGGTGGACTGTAAGTTCACAAGTCAGCAGGAAAGAGAAGAATGAAGGAGGAACTTCCAAACACTTAAGAAACCAACAGCTCAACTGAGAACTCACTCACATCACAAGAACAGCTTAGGGAAAACTCCACGATCCAATTACCTCCCTCCCTTGACATGTGGGGATCACAATTCAAGATGAGATTTGGGTAGAGACACGGAGCCAACCCTTATTAACATGTAATTTTTTACATGTGCTGTAATGTGAAAAGTGTTCAGAAGCCCTGCCCCAGGGAGAGGTGACAGAGGTTTATAACCAGAGTAATAATAAAACCACATTGGAAATTTTAAGTTAGCTCTGATGGTAGTATGATGACAGCTGGAAACAGAGAGAAATTGCTTATCAGGAAGAAGAAACTGGAGCTGCAACAGATGACATTATATGTTCAAATATATTTGCTGCCTTACCCTACAGGGCCCCTCCCTAAGGAGGACCACACTCCTGCCCAGGATGTCCGGCACAGCCCTGTGACTTGTGTAGCCAGTGGAATATGAGTGGGTAGGATCTGTGCCCTTCCCTTGTCAGCAGAGGCTCAGAAGCACCCTGAGGGTCCACTATTTCACCCTCTGCCTTTGTCCAGAGGCCAGGGCATCCCACCAGAGTCAGCCTGGAAAGAAGAGGACATAAAGCAGGGATGTAGCTGACCTGCAAAGGCCGTTTATGGGAGCAAAACATGAATCTTTATTGCTGCAAACCACTAAGGTTTGAAGGTTATTTGTGCAGTGTAAACTGATGAATACAGAAGCTATCGTGCAAGTCCAAGCTCAAGAATGCCAGTGTCTAAACTGACAACGATGTCCTCAGAGTCAGTAAACTAATCAGTGGCTCTCCTAAGATGGTTAAGTCAGAAGAGAAATATGCTCTGCTCCAATAGCTCCCAACCATGGACGTGAGAATCCCTTGGGAATCACTGTCCTGCAGAGCTAGACAAAGCAAAGGCACTGGTGCTCCTCCAGCAGCCCTTCTGAAAGCGTCTCCGCAGCACTGATTTAGTCTAAGAGGGAAGAAGCTGATTTCCTATTAGCAAAGCTTCTTTCCCACTTTCTGTATTTATGTAATACAAATATTGGCTGTCCCCTTGTCACCTTCTTTGAGATTTCACTCTAAAGAAAAAAAAAGTGTAAGCATGCAGGAGCATTGGTAAGCACTGCAGAATGTAACCTGAATTTCATTGAGGAGATAGAAGAGAGGACTTACCTTGCATAACAGATCACATCTTGCTAGGGGGAAAAGAGGTGATTAAATGAGTCTTTTCTCCCAAACTCTCTTCTCAGCCTCATAACTAAAACTTTTCTCCATTTCCCAGCCTCCCATGCCATTCCCAGACCACTCCTCCATGCCATCTATGAATGCATTCAAGAGAGTACTGTTTTAACCACTCATGCTTAATGCAGGCAATGCACTAAGACAGCTGGCTAAAATGAAATCCGAGTCTCCAAAGCCATTCTTGGAGATATATATCCTTTAGTCTTCTCTCTCCTAAGCAGTTTATAAGAAGCAGACATCTAGAACTTAGCTCCCCCAATGTGTGGATTCCCTCCAGTGGTTTTTGTTTTTTGTTTTGAGACAGAGTCTCACTCTGTGGCCCAGGCTGGAGCACAGTGCTGCAAGCACAGCTCACTGCAGCCTCCACTTCCGGGCTCAAGCATTCCTCCCACCTCAGCCCTCCAAGTAGTTGGGACCATAGGAATGCACCACCATGCCCGACTCATTTTTTAATTTTTTTTGTAGAGACATGGTTTCACCATGTTGTCCAGGCTAGTCTCAAACTCCTGGGCTCAAGCTATCCACCCCCTTGGCCTCCCAGAGTGCTGGGATTACAGATGTGAGCCATTGTGGCCAGCTCACAATAGGTTATTTTCCTTTTTATTTATTTATTTATTTAGTAGAGACAGGGTCTGGCTGTGTTGCCCGGGCTGCTCATGAGTTCCCGGCCTCAAGCAGTCCTCCTGCCTCAGCTTCCAAAGTGCTGGGATTGCAGGAGTTGACAATAGTTTCAGAATTTAAAAAATGCTCTTTGAATATATGACACACCTAGCAGATGCAATAGTCACTCACATCGTAACCTGAGGTCACTTAATTAGATGCTTTTCTCCTAACAACAAGTTGGAATCCTTCCTCTAAGGAGACAAAAGTTTCAGTGACAGATGGTGGGTGGGTGCAGAGGCTAGAGAGTTGAGAGATGATGATGCTGGCAGCCCTGGTGTCGGCCCAGGGGTGCGGCACAGCAGGGCAATAGGGAAAAGGGAGAACCCAGAAGTTGGAAGAGGGCCCTGGAAAGTAGAAATCAGAGAGCACCAAGTATAAACACTGCCCTTTTCACAATGTGGCCAGGATCAGCTCGGAAACAGCTTATATTTCGTCCACGTCATTCCTCCCAAATCTTCACACAAATTACAAGCAGAAATCTGAATAAATTATCTTTGCAACAGTTTGTGACAATCAGAAATGTGGAGGAAGGAATGCACCTCTGCTCCACTCACATCACAGAGTGGCTTACCTTTTGGGTAAGGTCACTGGCTTGGTTGATGTACCGGTCACGCTCCTTTTCTAGATGAAAGATGATCTTTCTCTGCTTCTGAGCCTCCTCCTTGTAGTTCTGGATTTCTTCCTCCAGGTTCCGCTTGGCTTGTTCATGGAGCTTTACCAAGTCTACCTGCTTCTGGGTCGCATTGACCGCCTTAAGCATGTTCTAAAAATAAGGACACAAAGCAGTCACAATACTCATAATGTTTGGAGGATTTGGGGTTAAGCTTACCCCCTGCCTCATCTCTAACATAATTAGATAGCTTGTCTTTTGGATGAATAAAAATAATCATATTCTCTACAGCTTATTAAGAGCTTGATATGCTAATTTTGCACAAGGCACTTTAAGTGCATATATAAATACACTAAGCAACCACAATGTCCCTAAGAAATGGGCACTATATTGCCCCATTTTAGAGGTAGGAAACTGGGACTGAAGAGTTAAGCTACTTGCCCACAAGTTCATACAATGGGGAAGTGGCAGAGCAAAGATTTGAATCCATGGCTGGCTAACCCCAGAGTCCATGCCTTTAACCTCCACTCTAGCTCTAGCCTGTATCTTGTGAGGTTAGAACAACTGAGCCTAATCATATAATTTGGGCTTTGATTACAAAGGAAGAGAAAAAGCAGCTTAATAAAAATAAAGATGCTAGAATTAACATATGACCCAACAGTGTCACTCCTGGATACATACTCAAAAGAAATGAGAGCAAAAACTTGTACATGAGTACTCATAGTAAACGATTCACAAAAGCCAAAAGATGGATACAACCCAGATGTTCATCAACTGATGAACAGATAGGCAAAATATAGTATATGCACACAGTGGAACAGCATTCAGTCATAAAAAGGACTTAAGTACTGATGCATACTACAACATGAATGAACTTTGAAAACACTGTTCTGAATGAAACATGCCAGATACTAGAGTTCACGGAGTGTATGATCCCATGTATATAAATATCCAGAACAGTCAAATCCATAAAAACGGAAAGCAGATTTGTAGTTGCCCGGATGGGAGGAGGGGGGAACAGAGAGTGGCTGCTGAACAGGTACGGGGGTTCTTCTGGGGGTGAGGAGTGTGTTCTGGAACTAGACTGTGGTGAAGGTTGCCCAACATTGTGAATATACTAAATGTCACTGATGGTAAATTTTGTGTTGTATGTATTTAACCACAATTTTAAAAATTAACCCAGTTTTTTGTTTTTTTTTTTTTTTTTTTTTTTTAATGTAGACGCTCATGTTCCAACTCGAGTTTCTGATTCAACGGGCCTCGGATAGGACCCAGGCACTTACATTTTTTTTTTAAGCTGCACGGGAGATTTCAGATGCTGAAAAGGAAACACCTTGAGTTGGCTGCCCAAGTTCCCCTGAAACACAGAGTGAGTAGCAGTGCAATCTGGCAGCCATGCTCATGCAAAGGGTTCGCCTCTTTAGCCACAAGTGAATGGATCAAATGATCCTTCCCCAGGACTTTTGAAATAGAGCCTTTAGATTTTTGCAACTCAGTAGAAGATGTAACCTTGGTAGCTATTGGTGACAGCCATTTTTTTCATATGGACTGGAAAACAGAGAGAGACAGTCTTCATTGAAAGAAGAATGGTGCAAAAATTCAGCAGGAAGTCAACTAGCAGAGAGAGATGCTTTCATCCCAAGAATGCCAGGCCAGTTTCCAACTGGTTCCTGAGGCTCAGCTGTATCCTTGAGTTCCATGAGGCACTTTAGAGTTCCTTGTCAAATCTCTAACCAACACAGAACCGCAGATAGGTCTGAAAACTGCTGGATGATACACAGGTAAAATGCCCACTAAATGTTGGGTGGGTGACAATGTGGAAAACAGAAAAGGTCAACTTTTTTTTTCAGATATTGGGTTGAACATTTGTTCTATTAAAAAATATGCCACTTCCACATGACACTAAAAGAATAAAAATATATTCATGTTGCTACCTGTCAAAACCATGTCATTCATTCTTTGGATGAAGGTGGCATTTCAATTGAGTCAATGGGGAAAGAATGTATTATCAATTAAAGTTCATTGCACACCTGCAGAATCGGGTGCTGTGCTAGGCACTAAGAATACAAAGGCCAGGAAATAAAAAAATACAAAAGTATACTCTGCCCTAAAGGAAGAATTGACATTTATCAAATCAACAAATAAATGTAAAATTACTATTGTGCTATATGTCTTATCATGGCAGAAAACCTATTGGTTGTTTATTAGTACATATAAAATATAAATGGATTAAATGTGTGTTGAATATAAATTTTAAAAAATCTAAATCCAACATTATTGTTTACATGTACAAATGTATAAAATAAAAGAACAATTTCCAAGATTTTCCAAGAAAAAGAAAACACTTTAATGATTTTCTTAAAAAGTGCTTAGCATGTGAAGATCTAATCTCCTATCAGTTCCTGAGATTCCCTGAATAGTCTATTTTAGGCTAAAGTATAGTGTATTTTGTTAACACCTGTTCAATTCCAGGAAACCTAAAGAAATAATGAAAGTCAGAATAAACAAATATAGACTGTTTCTGCTTTGATGAGATGAAACTGCCTTGGCCGAAAGCCATGAGGCTGTTATAGCAGCCTGACACCACCACCCACAAGCCCCTAGCCATCCACACGTGGCCTGTGGCATCTTCCTCCCTGGAAGAAATCCTTGAGCAGAAAAATTTACCCTAAATTCCTGAAAGTAGTTAATCTCCTGAAAGTGACTGTCAATGGAAAAAACCTTCAGGAAGTGGGATAGGAAAAAGAAGGGGTCCTATATTTAATGGAGAATCTTCAGGTCTCTGCCTTCAAGCTCCCATAATCTCTCCCTTAGGAGAGACACGATAAGGTCAGAAAACAAAACCAAAAGCTACAACCCTGAAAAGACGGAGGAAAGCTTAGACCTGCCATTCCTACACCTAACACCTCAGAGTTAAAATTCAATTAGCACTCACTGGTAATTTTTGGATTAGCAAAATTTGTCAATTATAGATACTAAGTTCAGAAATGCCGATCAACTGCTTAGGATGCCAGATAGCACACCAGCAATGAAAACGGAATCCACAAAACGCTCTGAAATCCCCTCCTGGCTTATATGCTAATTCTCCAAAATCTTTTTGTGTTCTCAGGTGATAATGCAATTGCAATTCATGGCCAGTGAATGGTAGACTATAGGAAGCTGCTTAGAGGAAAATTAAGAACTATTATTTATTCTAATCCACTTTTGTTTGCCTCAGCTTTTCTTTTACCATACACTGGTTATAGCTAGATATTACAGTGTTGAGGAAAGACGTCTATTTACCAGTGTGACTATAACAAACTCACCTTATTTAGTATGTCCCTTTCTCTCAGAAGCTCGTCCATTGCCTTTCTATCAAGTTCTGCTTGTTTCTTTGAAGCCTCCACCTCTAAATCCCCAAGGAGAAAAAATAATAAATGTAGAGTCAACCTAAAAGAATCTGTAAAAGCCGCAGTGATATAAAAACTGCTTTACATGTTTGTCTCTTGCTATAAAACTACCATTAATCGAGTGTATGTAGTCTTTGGTATAACCAAGAGGGGTAGGTCTGTCTCCCCCTCTCACTAAAGAGATGGAAACTGAGGCCTGCAGAGATTAATCCATTTGCCAAAAGTCTGAGGCCAATAGGGCTAAGATTTCTCTCACATCAAAATGTCCTTCCTTTTTTTTTTTCTTTTAGACAGAGCCTTGCTCTGTAACCCAGGCTGGAGTGCAGTGGCACAATCTCAGATCTGTAACCTCCGCCTCCCAGGTTCAAGGGATTCTCCTGCTTCAGCCTCCCGAGTAGCTGAGACAAGAGGTGCAGCATCACCATGCCCGGCTAATTATTTTTTGTATTTTTGGTAGAGATGGGTGAGGATTAGCTCTGATTTTTTTCATCTTGCCCAAATTCCTGTCTAAGAGGCCTGGGGAGTTGTACCCTACAAACCATAAATTCTCTTCAGATGGGTTTTATTTAACCCTGTATATTGTGACTTACCTTCCAATCTGACTCTGGCATAACAAGGAAGAAAATCAAAATATTTAACCCCAAAATATATTTCCTTGCCATACCTTGAAATTGCCCTGCAAAGTCTCTTGTGGGAAACATCCACATTCTATAGAGAATCCCCTTTCCCCTTTGTTTTCCTTCCTTCCTTTCCAGATCCAGGAGATAATCAACAAAGAGCCAAGCACCCTTTTAGGCCCAATGAGAAACATTTTACAACCTGCTCTTTCTGAAGTCTGCTATCTGAGAGCTTCCTCCACACAATAAAACTTGGTCTCCACAATCCTTTATCTTAACCTGAACATTTCCTTTCTATTTATCCCAGGTCTTCAGATAAACTCAACCAATTGTCAACCAGAAAATGTTTAAATTTACCTTCAGCCTCAAAGCCCCCAACCCCTGCTTTCAGTTGTCCTGCCTTTCTGAACCAAACCAATGTATTTCTTAAAAGTATTTGATTGATGTCTCATGCCTTCCTAAAATATATAAAACCAAGCTGTACCCCAACCACCTTGGGCACATGTTCTCAGGACCTCCTGAGGGCTGTGTCACGGTCCATGGTCAGTCACATTTGGCTCAGAATAAATCTCTTAAAATATTTTACAATTTGACTCTTTTGTCAACACAGGGTTACACCATGTTGGCCAGGCTGGTCTCGAACTCCTGACCTCATATGATCCACATGCCTCAACCTCCCAAAATGCTGGGATCACAGGCAGGCATGAGCTACCGCACCCAGTCCCTTATTCTTTTTAAATGATTTTTTATTATACAAGTAAATAGAAACACAGAATGAAATTAAAAATTCAGATAAACAAAAGTGAGAAAATTTAAATCAACCAGAATCTACTTAGTAATATGTCTCTTTCCCAGCTTATTCTTATGTAAATATACATGTATATATAAATATATTTATAAATATATATATTTGTAAATACACACACACCCCAAAAGGGAATCATAGTACACTAAGCATATAGTACACTGTATATTCTGTATAGATAATACAGAATATAGAAAATTGTAACATTTATTTCATTTAATCTCTCAGTCTTGGCTTTATGGTTTTAACATTTGATGGTGACTTTTTCCCCCCAAACAGAAGTTTATTGTATACATAGCATACTTAGCATACTGTTTTATAGCTTGCTTTTATAATTAACAAGCATAGAACAAATGCCTTTCTATACTATAAATATGGATCAGCATCTGAGTTTGTAATTGGTTTTCACTATGTGAAAATACATAATTAATCTAGCCAATCCCTCATTTCAACATTTAAGTTGCTTTTTTTTTTTCAGTTATAAGCAATAATCCTGTGAAAGTTCTTTTTTTTTTTTTTTTTAAAGATGGGTTTCACCATGATGGCCAGGCTGGTCTTGAACTCCTGACCTCAGGTGATCCACCAACCTCGGCCTCCCAAAGTGCTAGGATTACAGGCGTGAGCCACCGTGCCCAGCGGTGAAATAATCCTGTGAAAGTTCTTATTCATATTTTTCCTGTAGAAGAGGAAGTCCTGGATCAAAGGGGATTTTTTAAAAGACATTTCTCTCTAGAAAATTAACAGTAATTTAAATCCACACACAAACCACCCCTGAATATCATCATTCTCTTTGATCTTTGACAGTCTGATAGATTTTTAAAAAACAATATGTCAGTATTTAATTTGCATTTCTTTGCTTAGTAGTGAAGTTTACTGCTTCTGCCTGTTTAATGACCACTTATTTGTATTTCTGTTTTTCAAACTGCCCACATTTGCCCTTTACCAATTTTTCTCATAAATTGTTTATACTTTTGGGATTTTTTTTTTTTTTTTTTTTTTCTGAGACGAGGTCTCTCCCTCTGTTGCCCAGGCTGGAGTGCAGAGGTACAACCACAGCTCACTGCAACCTTTGACTCTCAGTTTCCTGAGTAGTTGGGACTACAGGCATGTGCGACCATGCCCAGCTAATTTTTATCTTTCTTTTTTTTTCTGGTAGAGATGGGCTTTTGCCATGTTGCCCAGGCTGGTCTCAGGCTCCTGCGCTCAAGCAATCCACCTGCCTATGTCTCCTAAAGTGCTGGGATTATAGGTGTGAGCCACCACTCGTGACCTTTTTTGTGGATTTTTAAAAGAAGCTCTTTACGTATAATAAAGAGCTTTGACAATCTTTCAGTCAATTTGCCTTCATTTATAGAGAATAGAGAATATAGAAAATTTTAACTTTTATTTCATTTAATCTCTCAATCTTGACTTTATGGTTTCAACATTTGGTGTTGACTTTTTCCCCCAAAGAGAATCTTATTGTCACGCCATTATTTTCTTTTTTTTTTTTTTGACTATTACAAAAGTTTATTTAGCAAAAAGTCTAATATGAAAATGTACATGACCCAATTTTTACATCATAGTAAAACAGGCCCTATGGAGAGAGGACATGGGTTTCTCCGCTGAACAGCCATTTATACTCGTTCCAAGGCTTCTAACATGATGATGCTATCTCCTAGTATTACCACCATTCCAGTATTGTTCTGTTGTCCGCTAGTTGCCATCTCCACACATTCATCTATCACAAGATTCATAAAGGGATCAAATGCCTGCAATATTCCTTGGACATGTCTGCCACCATTTAATTTCAATGATAACTTCTTGTCCATAAATTTTTTCAACTCGGGAGGGTGAGCTTTGCTCATGACGGCTGCTCCGCGGGCACACCCATTCTTTTCTTAATAATGCATACTGCACGATGGCAGGAAACAATACCTTATCTTAGATGATAATCTTGGGTCTTTTCTGGCCTTTCCAATCTTTTTCATTGATCTGTTTCTCTGGACATCATCATAACACAATTTGATTATTGAAGCTTTATAATACATTTAAACATCTGGGAAGGCAAATCTTCCCTTATCACTCTTATTTCCCAGATTTCATCTCTATTTTCATAGTTTATTCTTCTGGAGGAACTCTAGATTCAATTTTTGAGTCCTATACAACATAACTCATTGAATTTTTTTTTTTAAAGAAACTCACTCTGTCACCCAGGCTGGAGTGCAGTAGTAGTGTGAGCATAGCTCACTGCAGCCTTGACCTCCTAGACTCAAGTGATCCTCTTGCCTCAGCCTCCCAAGTAGTTGGGACTACAGGCATGTGCTACTACAGGTGCACAGGAGCATACCACCACACCTAGCAATTTTTTTTTAAGAGATAGTATCTCAATATGTGGCCTAGACTGAACTTGAACCCCTAGCCTTAAGTGATCCTTCTCTCTCAGCCTCCCAAAGTGCTGGGATTATAGGTGTAAGCCACCATGCCAGGCTGCAACTCACTGAAATTTGTTTGGAAAAATTAAATGTAAATTAACTTGGACGGATTTATATTTTTATCCACTCGCATTTTCTCATCCAGGAACTTGATATATCTTTCAAGTCTTCCTTTATACCCCTCAACAGAATTTTGTGGCTTTTTCTAATATATAGATCTTGCAGATATCTTGGTAACTTTATTCACAGATATATGTTACTTTAGTTGCCATTGTGAAGAGGAGGTTTTCCATCATATAGTTTAATTTATTTTTTGGTATTAAAAAAAGCTATTGATATCTACATATTTATTTTGTAAGCTGCCACCCTGCTGAACTCATTGACCTCTCTTGTTAGTTCTGGTAGTTTTTCAGTTTGTTTCTTGGGTTCTGTGGTAGAAAATCATAACACGGAGGAGGGAGACCCGTGCTCCTCACCGTTATGCCCAGTGCTATTTTTCAATTAGACACATCAAAAGGATGTGGTCCCTAAGAAGAAATAACAATGCTGATGATACCTATAAAATAGTCAAAAGAGAGAGAATGATAACTTTTGTATACATGATTTAAGGATGAAGAGTTGCAGGCCGGGCTTGGTGGCTCACGCCTGTAATCCAAGCACTTTGGAGGCCAAGGCAGGCGGATCACCTGAGGTTGGGAGTTCAAGACCAGCCTGACCAACATGGCGAAACCCCGTCTTAAAAAAAAAAAAAGGAAAGAAAGAAAGAAAAAAGAAAAGGAAGAGCAGGCAAGGCGAGGTGCTACAAGCCTGTAATGCCAGCATTTTAAGCTGGGCGTGGTGGCTCACGCCTGTAATCCAAGCACTTTGGAGGCCAAGGCGGGTGGATCACCTGAGGTCGGGAGTTCAAGACCAGCCTGACCAACATGGTG